>NC_088419.1:95345295-95492795 GCF_034236695.1 Oncorhynchus nerka | reverse complement strand
GCGGTTCACCAGATCTCTTTTTCTGCCGTTTTTTTTGTTTGTTGAAGATCACGACGCAGCGCTGCGGTTCAGGCAGCAGACGATCACTGACTTGTCGTTCTCACTCGCCATCTCTCACCGCTGTCGTCAAATGGAGTTTGTTCTGTCTGAGCTCAGTTGTCATGAAACGCAAATACAGCGATGAGTTTCCCTCTCTTTCATACACACTTGAGTCTCTCATTACGAACAAATTGTATAAAACGACACGTCCTGACCAAAACATCCACAGCATGGCGATTAACCCAGGGAGGTCTTTCAGAACAGGGCTTCAACAGTGGAAAAGTCAGTCAACTAGCAAGGCATTGTTGTCATTGTATAACAGGTGATGATCAGCAGTAATAAGGGAGTGCTATCTCTCATAGTACTAGATGTGACTTTCTTTTTCATACAATCCCATGGCCTTGTACACAGCTAATATCTAACATTCGCCAAAGCAAGCTACTGATAGTGCAACCCTAGTAACAGTACATACGCCGATGAACAATGATCAGGCCCACTGTTCATTTTACTGTAGAAACTATTGTTGAAAACTAGTCTAGCTTGGAACTGTTGCTGTTAAAATAGAATAACAATTGTTATTCTGAACTGGAATAATAAACTGATTGAAGCAAGATGCTTTTTGAGGTGAACCCACTCACACAGTTCTGGGCTGTTCCATCTACAACAGGAAGTGGTCTCCTGTCTGACTGAGAACCCCCTCACACAGTTCTGGGTTGTTCATCTACAACAGGAAGTGGTCTCCTGTCTGACTGAGAACCCCCTCACACAGTTCTGGGTTGTTCATCTACAACAGGAAGTGGTCTCCTGTCTGACTGAGAACTCAATCACACAGTTCTGGGCTGTTCCATCTACAACAGGAAGTGGCCTGACTGAGAAAGCAGTAGATGTTCTGGTCCAGTTTGGTACCACATACCTATACGAGTCAGGGTTCTCAACTCTGACATACTTAAGAACAACAAGTACAGAAACGGACTCAATGCTGAGCATCACCTCTGGGTTGCAGTGTCCAAAACTGAGCCCAGAATAGACATGCTTGTTGAAAACACAGACCTCTCATTAGGACTCTCTCTCTCTGTGTGTGTGTGTGTGTGTGTGTGTGTGTGTGTGTGTGTGTGTGTGTGTGTGTGTGTGTGTGTGTGTGTGTGTGTGTGTGTGTGTGTGTGTGTGTGTGTGTGTGTGTGTGTGTGTGTGTGTGTGTGTGTGTGTCCTGGGTTTGTGTGATGTGGCCAATCAGTTTATTCTCATTCAGATATAAAAATATAAAAATATTCAAAAATGTTTTTTAAAATTATTTTTAAAACAGCAACAGTTCCAACCTAGACTTTCTTTCTACAGTAGATGGACAGTAGAGGGACAGTAGAGGGACAGTAGAGGGACAGTAGATGGACAGTAGAGGGACAGTAGATGGACAGTAGATGGACAGTAGAGGGACAGTAGATGGACAGTAGATGGACAGTAGATGGACAGTAGAGGGACAGTAGATGGACAGTAGAGGGACAGTAGATGGACAGTAGATGGACAGTAGATGGACAGTAGAGGGACAGTAGATGTACAGTAGATGGACAGTAGAGGGACAGTAGAGGGACAGTAGATGGACAGTAGAGGGACAGTAGAGGGACAGTAGATGGACAGTAGATGGACAGTAGAGGGACAGTAGATGGACAGTAGATGGACAGTAGAGGGACAGTAGATGGACAGTAGATGGACAGTAGAGGGACAGTAGATGGACAGTAGAGGGACAGTAGATGGACAGTAGATGGACAGTAGATGGACAGTAGATGTACAGTAGATGGACAGTAGAGGGACAGTAGAGGGACAGTAGATGGACAGTAGAGGGACAGTAGAGGGACAGTAGATGGGACAGTAGATGGACAGTAGAGGGACAGTAGATGGACAGTAGATGGACAGTAGATGGACAGTAGAGGGAGATGGACAGTAGAGGGACAGTAGAGGGACAGTAGATGAGGACAGTAGAGGGTAGATGGACAGTAGATGGACAGTAGATGGGACAGTAGATGGACAGTAGAGGGACAGTAGATGGACAGTAGAGGGACAGTAGATGGACAGTAGAGGGACAGTAGATGGACAGTAGATGGACAGTAGATGGACAGTAGAGGGACAGTAGATGGACAGTAGAGGGACAGTAGATGGACAGTAGAGGGACAGTAGATGGACAGTAGAGGGACAGTAGATGGACAGTAGAGGGACAGTAGAGGGACAGTAGATGGACAGTAGATGTACAGTAGATGGACAGTAGAGGGACAGTAGATGTACAGTAGATGGACAGTAGAGGGACAGTAGATGGACAGTAGAGGGACAGTAGATGGACAGTAGATGGACAGTAGAGGCCTTATCATTGTTCATCTGTACTGTTTCTTACGGTTTCACTATCAAAACGCCTGTGCGTCTGTTCTGTTATTCATCTGTGTGATGTGATCAATCCGTTTATTCTAGTTCAGAATGAAAATTATTTATTGTATTTTAAAAGCACCAGTTCCAACCTAGACAGATACGTAAGAGTGTTTAATAGGAGAAAATAAACATGAATAGATATTTATATTCATATTTATTTTAATTGTTATTTGTTTTTGTCTATATTGCATTTGTTTTAGGCATAAGGGCAATGAAATGTACCGATTATTTATGTATAGTTGCATATTTACCTAAGCTTATGTCCCAGGAAAACAGTCTAATAGACCTCCTCTAATGGGGCTGAGGAGATACAGTCTAATAGACCTCCTCTAATGGGGCTGAGGAGATACAGTCTAATAGACCTCCTCTAATGGGGCTGAGGAGATACAGTCTAGTAGACCTCCTCTAATGGGGCTGAGGAGATACAGTCTAATAGACCTCCTCTAATGGGGCTGAGGAGATACAGTCTAATAGACCTCCTCTAATGGGGCTGAGGAGATACAGTCTAATAGACCTCCTCTAATGGGGCTGAGGAGATACAGTCTAATAGACCTCCTCTAATGGGGCTGAGGAGATACAGTCTAATAGACCTCCTCTAATGGGGCTGAGGAGATACAGTCTAATAGACCTCCTATAATGGGGCTGAGGAGATACAGTCTAATAGACCTCCTCTAATGGGGCTGGGGAGATACAGTCTAATAGACCTTCTCTAATGGGGCTGAGGAGATACAGTCTAATAGACCTCCTCTAATGGGGCTGAGGAGATACAGTCTAATAGACCTTCTCTAATGGGGCTGAGGAGATACAGTCTAATAGACCTCCTCTAATGGGGCTGAGGAGATACAGTCTAATAGACCTTCTCTAATGGGGCTGAGGAGATACAGTCTAATAGACCTCCTCTAATAGGTACAGTAGAAGTGAAGACATTCAGTATTTGATGTGCTCATGTACCTCAGTGATCCCTGTAGGCGCTGTAGACAGTCAGGGGCCAGGGGTTCACGCCGTCGGGACTCCAGGAAGCGCTGGGTGTGTTTGAGCAGCGACTGGCTCGGAGGGAAAAGACCACAGCACAGCCACAGTAGCTGCCAGCCCTGCTCCAAACTGAACCTAACAACAACAACAACAACAACACCATCATTATCATCATCAGAGACCACAGCACAGCCACAGTAGCTGCCAGCCCTGCTCCAAACTGAACCTAACAACAACAACAACAACACCATCATTATCATCATCAGAGACCACAGCACAGCCACAGTAGCTGTGTTGTTTAACCTCCCATCTACGTGTACGAGCAGTGACGACCCGGCATTCAGGACAGGTGTGGCCCCACCTGTTTTGAGCCCCACATATTTTGCTAAAAACAATGTCCTTTCCTCTGTTGTCTTTTCCTTTGTTGACCTCTTCTCTGTTGTGTTGTCTTCTGTTGTCCTCTCTTCTGTTGTCCTCTCCTCTCATGTCCTCTCTTCCGTTGTCCTCTGATGTCCTCTCCTCTGTTGTGTTGTCTTCTGATGTCCTCTCTTCCGTTGTCCTCGGATGTCCTCTCCTCTGTTGTGTTGTCTTCTGATGTCCTCTCTTCCGTTGTCCTCTGATGTCCTCTCCTCTGTTGTGTTGTCTTCTGATGTCCTCTCTTCTGTTGTCCTCTCCTCTGTTGTCTTCTGTTGTCCTCTCCTCTGTTGTCTTCTGTTGTCCTCTCCTCTGTTGTCTTCTGTTGTCTTCTCCTCTGTTGTCTTCTGTTGTCTTCTCCTCTGTTGTCTTCTGTTGTCTTCTCCTCTGTTGTCTTCTGTTGTCCTCTGTTGTCTTCTGTTGTCCTCTGTTGTCTTCTGTTGTCCTCTGTTGTCTTCTGTTGTCCTCTCCTCTGTTGTCTTCTGTTGTCCTCTCCTCTGTTGTCTTCTGATGTCCTCTCTTCTGTTGTCCTCTCCTCTGTTGTCTTCTGTTGTCCTCTCCTCTGTTGTCTTCTGTTGTCCTCTCCTCTGTTGTCTTCTGTTGTCCTCTCCTCTGTTGTCTTCTGTTGTCTTCTCCTCTGTTGTCTTCTGTTGTCCTCTCCTCTGTTGTCCTCTTCTCTGTTCTCTTCTGTTGTCCTCTCATCTGTTGTCTTCTGTTGTCCTCTCCTCTGTTGTCTTCTGTTGTCCTCTCCTCTGTTGTCTTCTGTTGTCCTCTCCTCTGTTGTCTTCTGTTGTCCTCTCCTCTGTTGTCCTCTGTTGTCCTCTCCTCTGTTGTCCTCTGTTGTCCTCTCCTCTGTTGTCTTCTGTTGTCCTCTCCTCTGTTGTCTTCTGTTGTCCTCTCCTCTGTTGTCTTCTGTTGTCCTCTCCTCTGTTGTCTTCTGTTGTCCTCTCCTCTGTTGTCTTCTGTTGTCCTCTCCTCTGTTGTCCTCTGTTGTCCTCTCCTCTGTTGTCTTCTGTTGTCCTCTCATCTGTTGTCTTCTGTTGTCCTCTCCTCTGTTGTCTTCTGTTGTCCTCTCCTCTGTTGTCTTCTGTTGTCCTCTCTTCCGTTGTCTTCTGATGTCCTCTCTTCTGTTGTCCTCTCATCTGTTGTCTTCTGTTGTCCTCTCCTCTGTTGTCTTCTGTTGTCCTCTCCTCTGTTGTCTTCTGTTGTCCTCTCCTCTGTTGTCTTCTGTTGTCCTCTCCTCTGTTGTCTTCTGTTGTCCTCTGTTGTCCTCTCCTCTGTTGTCTTCTGTTGTCCTCTCCTCTGTTGTCTTCTGTTGTCCTCTCCTCTGTTGTCTTCTGTTGTCCTCTCTTCCGTTGTCTTCTGATGTCCTCTCTTCTGTTGTCCTCTCCTCTGTTGTCCTCTGTTGTCCTCTGTTGTCCTCTGTTGTCCTCTGTTGTCCTTCTGTTGTCCTCTCTTCTGTTGTCTTCTGTTGTCCTCTCTTCTGTTGTCTTCTGTTGTCTTCTGTTGTCCTCTCTTCTGTTGTCTTCTGTTGTTCTCTCTTCTGTTGTCTTCTGTTGTCCTCTCTTCTGTTGTCTTCTGTTGTCCTCTCCTCTGTTGTCTTCTGTTGTCCTCTCCTCTGTTGTCTTCTGTTGTCCTCTCCTCTGTTGTCTTCTGTTGTCCTCTGTTGTCTTCTGTTGTCCTCTCCTTCTGTTGTCTCTCCTCTGTTGTCTTCTGTTGTCCTCTCCTCTGTTGTCTTCTGTTGTCCTCTCCTCTGTTGTCTTCTGTTGTCCTCTCCTCTGTTGTCTTCTGTTGTCCTCTCCTCTGTTGTCCTCTGTTGTCTTCTGTTGTCCTCTCCTCTGTTGTCTTCTGTTGTCCTCTGTTGTCTTCTTCTCTGTTGTCTTCTGTTGTCCTCTCCTCTGTTGTCCTCTCCTCTGTTGTCTTCTGTTGTCCTCTCCTCTGTTGTCCTCTCCTCTGTTGTCTTCTGTTGTCCTCTGTTGTCCTCTCCTCTGTTGTCTTCTGTTGTCCTCTGTTGTCTTCTGTTGTCCTCTCCTCTGTTGTCTTCTGTTGTCCTCTCCTCTGCTGTCTTCTGTTGTCCTCTGTTGTCTTCTTCTCTGTTGTCTTCTGTTGTCCTCTCCTCTGTTGTCTTCTGTCCTCTCCTCTGTTGTCTTCTGTTGTCCTCTCCTGTTGTCTTCTGTTGTCCTCTCCTGTTGTCTGTCTTCTGTTGTCCTCTCCTCTGTTGTCTTCTGTTGTCCTCTCCTCTGCTGTCTTCTGTTGTCCTCTCCTCTGTTGTCTTCTGTTGTCCTCTCCTCTGTTGTCTTCTGTTGTCCTCTCCTCTGTTGTCTTCTGTTGTCCTCTCCTCTGTTGTCTTCTGTTGTCCTCTGTTGTCCTCTCCTCTGTTGTCTTCTGTTGTCCTCTCCTCTGTTGTCTTCTGTTGTCCTCTCCTCTGCTGTCTTCTGTTGTCCTCTGTTGTCCTCTGTTGTCTTCTGTTGTCCTCTCCTCTGTTGTCCTCTGTTGTCCTCTGTTGTCTTCTGTTGTCCTCTCTTCCGTTGTCCTCTGTTGTCCTCTCCTCTGTTGTCCTCTCCTCTGCTGTCTTCTGTTGTTCTCTCCTCTGTTGTCTTCTGTTGTCCTCTCCTCTGTTGTCTTCTGTTGTCCTCTCCTCTGTTGTCCTCTCCTCTGTTGTCTTCTGTTGTCCTCTCCTCTGTTGTCTTCTGTTGTCCTCTCCTCTGTTGTCTTCTGTTGTCCTCTCCTCTGTTGTCTTCTGTTGTCCTCTCCTCTGTTGTCTTCTGTTGTCCTCTCCTCTCCTCTGTTGTCTTCTGTTGTCCTCTCCTCTGTTGTCCTCTGTTCTGTTGTCCTCTCCTCTGTTGTCCTCTCCTCTGTTGTCCTGTTGTCCTCTGTTGTCTTCTGTTGTCCTCTCCTCTGTTGTCTTCTGTTGTCCTCTCCTCTGCTGTCTTCTGTTGTTCTCTCCTCTGTTGTCTTCTGTTGTCCTCTCCTCTGTTGTCTTCTGTTGTCCTCTCCTCTGTTGTCCTCTCCTCTGTTGTCTTCTGTTGTTCTCTCCTCTGTTGTCTTCTGTTGTCCTCTCCTCTGTTGTCGTCTGTTGTCCTCTCCTCTGTTGTCTTCTGTTGTCCTCTGTTGTCTTCTGTTGTCCTCTCCTCTGCTGTCTTCTGTTGTCCTCTCCTCTGTTGTCTTCTGTTGTCCTCTGTTGTCTTCTGTTGTCCTCTGTTGTCCTCTGTTGTCGTCTGTTGTCCTCTGTTGTCCTCTCCTCTGTTGTCTTCTGTTGTCTTCTGTTGTTCTCTCTTCTGTTCTCTTCTGTTGTCTTCTGTTGTCCTCTCTTCTGTTGTCTTCTGTTGTCCTTCTGTTGTTCTCTCTCCTTCTGTTGTCTTCTGTTGTCCTCTCCTCTGTTGTCTTCTGTTGTCCTCTCCTCTGTTGTCTTCTGTTCTTCTGTCTTCTGTTGTCTTCTGTTGTCCTCTCCTCTGTTGTCTTCTGTTGTCCTCTCCTCTGTTGTCTTCTGTTGTCCTCTCCTCTGTTGTCTTCTGTTGTCCTCTGTTGTCTTCTGTTGTCTTCTGTTGTCTTCTGTTGTCCTCTCCTCTGTTGTCTTCTGTTGTCCTCTCTCCTCTGTTGTCTTCTGTTGTCCTCTCTTCTGTTGTCTTCTGTTGTCCTCTCCTCTGTTGTCTTCTGTTGTCCTCTCCTCTGTTGTCTTCTGTTGTCCTCTCCTCTGTTGTCTTCTGTTGTCTTCTGTCTCCTCTCCTCTGTTGTCTTCTGTTGTCCTCTCCTCTGTTGTCTTCTGTTGTCCTCTCCTCTGTTGTCTTCTGTTGTCCTCTGTTGTCCTCTGTTGTCTTCTGTTGTCTCTCTCTCTGTTGTCTTCTGTTGTCCTCTCTCTGTTGTCTTCTGTTGTTCTCTCCTCTGTTGTCTTCTGTTGTCCTCTCCTCTGTTGTCTTCTGTTGTCCTCTCCTCTGTTGTCTTCTGTTGTCCTCTGTTGTGTTGTCTCTGTTGTCCTCTCTGCTCTGTTGTCTTCTGTTGTCCTCTCCTCTGTTGTCTTCTGTTGTCCTCTCCTCTGTTGTCTTCTGTTGTCTTCTGTTGTCCTCTCCTTCTGTCTTCTGTTGTCCTCTCCTCTGTTGTCCTCTCTGTTGTCTTCTGTTGTCCTCTCCTCTGTTGTCTTCTGTTGTCCTCTCCTCTGTTGTCTTCTGTTGTCCTCTCCTCTGTTGTCTTCTGTTGTCTTCTGTTGTCCTCTCCTCTGTTGTCTTCTGTTGTCCTCTCCTCTGTTCTCTTCTGTTGTCCTCTCCTCTGTTGTCTTCTGTTGTCCTCTCCTCTGTTGTCCTCTCCTGTTGTCCTCTGTTGTCCTCTTCTCTGTTGTCCTCTCCTCTGTTGTCTTCTGTTGTCCTCTCCTCTGTTCTCTTCTGTTGTCCTCTCCTCTGTTGTCCTCTTCTCTGTTGTCCTGTCCTCTGTTCTCTTCTGTTGTCCTCTCCTCTGTTGTCCTCTCCTCTGTTGTCTTCTGTTGTCCTCTCCTCTGTTCTCTTCTGTTGTCCTCTCCTCTGTTGTCCTCTTCTCTGTTGTCCTGTCCTCTGTTCTCTTCTGTTGTCCTCTCCTCTGTTGTCCTCTCCTCTGTTGTCTCTCTGTTGTCCTCTCCTCTGTTGTCCTCTCCTCTGTTGTCCTCTTCTCTGTTGTCCTCTGCTCTGTTCTCCTCTGTTGTCCTCTCCTCTGTTGTCTTCTGTTGTCCTCTCCTCTGTTGTCTTCTGTTGTCCTCTCCTCTGTTGTCTTCTGTTGTCCTCTCCTCTGTTGTCTTCTGTTGTCCTCTCCTCTGTTGTCTTCTGTTGTCCTCTCCTCTGTTGTCTTCTGTTGTCCTCTCCTCTGTTGTCCTCTGTTGTCCTCTCCTCTGTTGTCTTCTGTTGTCCTCTCCTCTGTTGTCTTCTGTTGTCGTCTGTTGTCCTCTCCTCTGTTGTCTTCTGTTGTCCTCTGTTGTCTTCTGTTGTCCTCTCCTCTGTTGTCTTCTGTTGTCCTCTCCTCTGTTGTCTTCTGTTGTCCTCTCCTCTGTTGTCTTCTGTTGTCCTCTCCTCTGTTGTCCTCTGTTGTCCTCTCCTCTGTTGTCTTCTGTTGTCCTCTCCTCTGTTGTCTTCTGTTGTCCTCTGTTGTCGTCTGTTGTCCTCTCCTCTGTTGTCTTCTGTTGTCCTCTGTTGTCTTCTGTTGTCCTCTCCTCTGTTGTCTTCTGTTGTCCTCTCCTCTGTTGTCTTCTGTTGTCCTCTCCTCTGTTGTCTTCTGTTGTCTTCTGTTGTCCTCTCCTCTGAAGTCCTCTGTTGTCCTCTCCTCTGTTGTCCTCTCCTCTGTTGTCCTCTCCTCTGTTCTCTACCTGTTGTTGTACAGGCCCTAACAGTCTACCTGTTGTTGTACAGGCCCTAACAGTCTACCTGTTGTTGTACAGGCCCTAACAGTCTACCTGTTGTTGTACAGGCCCTAACAGTCTACCTGTTGTTGTTGGTCGTCTGGGAAACAGGCCCTAACAGTCTACCTGTTGTTGTTGGTCGTCATCTGTTTCATGATCTGACAGTAGATCTCGTCTCTCAGGGCCTCGTCCTTGGTGGCTGGCCCAAAGATCTGGTCTGTCAACTCTAGAGGACTCTGTATCTGCTTTGTGGGGTAGTCTCCCATGTACTTCAGGATAGGTAAACACAGGTCAAGGACTGGTAGGAGCAACATCTCTGAAAACTGTATTTGAAGAAACGTGCATGTCATTTGCCATCCTACCACAAAATACATTGAACACATTTAGACTACAATAAGTGTATCTGGGTCTCCGCATATCATATGTATGTTTTCGTCTTCAGTCTGCACCACTGTCCATGGACTTTGGTCTGAATAGAAAGAGAGGTAGCGACAGCGTTTTCTTTTCTCAGTAAGGACATCACTGAAGACCAGAATATGTCACTCTAGATAAGACTACTTGCTAAATTACAAAAAAAAAAAAATGCAATGTTGAGACGATTCCAAAGATGCTCTTGAAGATAATGTTGAAGTCATCCGTCAGTGAGAAGGTGGTAAATCAATTATTAAAGGATATCGGTGAAGGCCAGGCAGGCCCGGTGGCTGAGCTCAGAGTTCCCCGCCAGCTTCTTAAGAAGGGGCTGTTTGATTGGCTCCCTGGACTTGACCCACAGCCTCTCAGGGGCCACGTTCTTAGAGATCACCTGACGGTTGACATCCTTGATGGGCTGCCTGGAGAGACAGACAGAAGCACAGAACATTAAGGAGCCTTTAAAATCAGGATGTTGTCCCATATATATTACTGTATATATATATAATATATTATTATATATTACATGTGTTAGTTATATACCATATATATCAAAATATTATTGGCTATATACTATTATCACTTTTTCTGTTAATATCGTATTAGAAGTTTCTCTATTACCTGAAGTACTCATAGGAGAAATGTTACCTGTAGTACTCATAGGAGAACTGTTACCTGAAGTACTCATAGGAGAACTGTTACCTGAAGTACTCATAGGAGAACTGTTACCTGAAGTACTCATAGGAGAACTGTTACCTGAAGTACTCATAGGAGAACTGTTACCTGAAGTACTCATAGGATAACTGTTACCTGTAGTACTCATAGGAGAACTGTTACCTGAAGTACTCATAGGAGAACTGTTACCTGAAGTACTCATAGGAGAACTGTTACCTGTAGTACTCATAGGAGAACTGTTACCTGAAGTACTCATAGGAGAACTGTTACCTGAAGTACTCATCACGGGAGAACTGTAGGAGAACTGTTACCTGAAGTACTCATAGGAGAACTGTTACCTGAAGTACTCATAGGATAACTGTTACCTGTAGTACTCATAGGAGAACTGTTACCTGAAGTACTCATAGGAGAACTGTTACCTGAAGTACTCATAGGATAACTGTTACCTGAAGTACTCATAGGAGAACTGTTACCTGAAGAACTCATAGGAGAACTGTTACCTGTAGTACTCATAGGAGAACTGTTACCTGAAGTACTCATAGGAGAACTGTTACCTGAAGTACTCATAGGAGAACTGTTACCTGAAGAACTCATAGGAGAACTGTTACCTGTAGTACTCATAGGAGAACTGTTACCTGTAGTACTCATAGGAGAACTGTTACCTGTAGTACTCATAGGAGAACTGTTACCTGAAGTACTCATAGGAGAACTGTTACCTGTAGTACTCATAGGAGAACTGTTACCTGAAGTACTCATAGGAGAACTGTTACCTGAAGTACTCATAGAACTGTTACCTGTAGTACTCATAGAACTGTTACCTGAAGTACTCATAGGAGAACTGTTACCTGAAGTACTCATAGGAGAACTGTTACCTGTAGTACTCATAGGAGAACTGTTACCTGAAGTACTCATAGGAGAACTGTTACCTGAAGTACTCATAGGAGAACTGTTACCTGTAGTACTCATAGGAGAACTGTTACCTGAAGTACTCATAGGAGAACTGTTACCTGAAGAACTCATAGGAGAACTGTTACCTGTAGTACTCATAGGAGAACTGTTACCTGTAGTACTCATAGGAGAACTGTTACCTGTAGTACTCATAGGAGAACTGTTACCTGAAGTACTCATAGGAGAACTGTTACCTGAAGTACTCATAGAACTGTTACCTGTAGTACTCATAGAACTGTTACCTGTAGTACTCATAGGAGAACTGTTACCTGAAGTACTCATAGGAGAACTGCTACCTGATGTACTCATAGGAGAACTGTTACCTGTAGTACTCATAGGAGAACTGTTACCTGTAGTACTCATAGGAGAACTGTTACCTGAAGTACTCATAGAACTGTTACCTGAAGTACTCATAGGAGAACTGTTACCTGAAGTACTCATAGGAGAACTGTTACCTGTAGTACTCATAGGAGAACTGTTACCTGAAGTACTCATAGAACTGTTACCTGAAGTACTCATAGGAGAACTGTTACCTGTAGTACTCATAGGAGAACTGTTACCTGAATTACTCATAGAACTGTTACCTGAAGTACTCATAGGAGAACTGTTACCTGTAGTACTCATAGGAGAACTGTTACCTGAAGTACTCATAGGAGAACTGTTACCTGTAGTACTCATAGGAGAACTGTTCCCTGTAGTACTCATAGTAGAACTGTTACCTGTAGTACTCATAGAACTGTTACCTGATGTACTCATAGGATAACTGTTACCTGTAGTACTCATAGGAGAACTGTTACCTGAAGTACTCATAGAACTGTTACCTGAATTACTCATAGGAGAACTGTTACCTGAAGTACTCATAGGAGAACTCTTTGAGGGTCACGGGGGCCACTCGCTCCACGGTGCCTGTCTCCTTCTGATTGGCTGCCATGATGCTCTTCCTCTGGTCAGGTGACAGGTTAAGAAGACTCTGGAAACATTTCATGTTGACATTTTAGTAATTTAACCCGACTGATAATGATCAGTGTATTGAAATACGGAAGGTAAAACAACCACGAATCACAATGAATAAAACCTTCTTCAAAATAGCATCATCAGTAGCAGTAAAGTGTAAAGTGAAGGATTGATTTCTTCAGCCCATATTTCACCTTAGATAGTAAAACAAGAACACGCGGTCATACCATGACTTCATTGGTAGGTTTGGTGAGAGTGGGCAGGACCAGGATAGCGTCGGTGGGCACTGCCCCCGTCTTGCCGGTGCGTTCGTTCTTGCCCTTGATCCAGCCGCGGCCGACAGTCAGCTCATCGTCTTTAATGAGAACTATCAGCTCTCCTTTCTTAAAGCTCAGGAACGTAGGGTCATCTATATGAGAGAGAGAGAGAGAGAGAGAGAGAGAGAGAGAGAGAGAGAGAGTTTCCCCAAATTAGAGTTTGTCATTTCCCCAAATTTGAAACCCTTATTCGAGGTTTCAAAGACCTCTCTGATGACGATAGGCTACCTGTCCTATTGGGGGAGGACGCAGAGAGCTGTGGGTTGGGTTAACTGCCTGTTCAGGGGCAGAACGACAGATTTTGTACCTTGTCAGCTCGGGGGTTTGAACTTGCAACCTTCCGGTTACTAGTCCAACGGTCTAACCACTAGGCTACCCTGCCGCCCAATTGAGACTCTGCACGCAGAATTCTGTAAAAATGTCCTCCATGTATAACGTAAACACCAAATAATGCTCTACAGCTCTGCATGCAGAGCAGAATTATTCCGATATCCGCTAATGATCAAAATCCAGAAAATAGACGTTAAATTCTACAACCACCTAAAAGGAAGTGATTCCCAAACCTTCCATAACAAAGCCATCACCTACAGAGATGAACCTGGAGAAGAGTCCCCTAAGCAAGCACAACAGGACAGCAGCACAACTAGACCCAACCAAATCATGACGAAACTAAAAGATAATTACTTGACACATTGGAAAGAATTAACAAAAAAACAGAGCAAACTAGAATGCTATTTGGCCCTAAACAGAGAGTACACAGTGGCAGAATATGTGACCACTGTGACTGACCCAAACTTAAGGAAAGCTTTGACTATGTACAGACTCAGTGAGCATAGCCTTGATATTGAGAAAGGCTGCCGTAGGCAGACATGGCTCTCAAGAGAAGACAGGCTATGTGCTCACTGCCCACAAAATGAGGTGGAAACTGAGCTGCACTTCCTAACCTCCTGCCCAATTTATGACCATATTAGATACACATATTTCCCTCAGATTACACAGATCCACAAAGAATTTGAATAAATAAATTTTGATAAACTCCGATATCTACTGGGTGAAATTCCACAGTGTGCCATCACAGCAGCAAGATTTGTGACCTGTTGCCACAAGAAAAGGGCAACCAGTGAAGAACAAACACCATTGTAAATACAACCCATATTTATGCTTATTTATTTTCCCTTGTGTCCTTTAACCATTTGTACATTGTTACAACACTGTATATATATAATATGACATTTGTAATGTCTTTATTGTTTTGAAACTTCTGTATGTGTAATGTTTACTGTTCATTTTTATTGTTTATTTCACTTTTGTATATTATTTACCTCACTTGCTTTGGCAATGTTAACACATGTTTCCCATGACAATAAATCCCCTTGAATTGAATTATATTGAATTGGAGAGAAACCAATGAACAGCTGACATACTACTGTACTAAACAAAACAAAGTATGTTGAACTTAAAGACGCAATTTTCGTACGTTGAAACCAACGTATCTAAAACTTGATTAAATTTAGCTCAAAATATAAATGTTTCTAAATCCTTGGTTGGTGTTTGTCTTACCTTGGTTGACTTCCTGCAGGGCCACGGCATACTGAGAGCGTTCCCTCAGTCCTCCCAGGAACATATGCACCAGCTCTGCTATGTTCCCAGCCATCACCGCATTCAGAGAGAAGTCTCCCTTCAGAGTCAGGAGACTCACAGACTGGCCAAACATCTTGCCCTCCCTGAGTGGAGGGAGGAGAATCACTACTGAAACATACTAGTTACCTCGTAACGTCTATCTATAACATATACAACCCATAATCCAGGGTCGTATTTACTACCCAGCTAACCAGGAACATTCCCAGAACGTCTTGCCCTCCCTGAGTGGAGGGAGGAGAATCACTACTGAAACATACTAGTTACCTCGTAACGTCTATCTATAACGTATACAACCCATAATCCAGGGTCGTATTTACTACCCAGCTAACCATGAACATTCCCAGAACGTTAGCTGAGATTCTGTATTTAGGGTTTTATCTGACATTAGCATGATAACATCCACAAAACATACAGATAATGTTTTTGATAACAAAATCTATTTTTATATAAATAAATAAACAAACATATCCTTGGAATGTTCTTCTTACAATCACTAAGATGTTGTGCACAATGTCTGTAACAACCACCACAAAACATTCCCCAGACGTTCACATTAGGTTTCCAGGTAACGTAATAGCACAATGTACCAGTAATGTTTTCCCAGCAAACCAAAATGGAAGCTGTGAAAGTTCCTAGAACATTCATTAGGTTGAGGCAAATGTTCCCATGACACAAAAAAACTGTCCAACCACTGTGCAGCCTTTGACTTATCTTCCTGGGAGGGCATCCCAAACACCACCTTATTCCCTACATAGCACACTACGTTTGATCAGAACCTTATTAACCTTAAAGTAGTGCACTACATAGGGAATATGGTGCCAGAATCCCACTGACCCTGGTCTAAAGTAGTGTGCACTATATAGGGGTGTCGTTTGGGACTCACAACCCTGCTCCCAACCACTGCGCACCTTAACTGTGACCTTTAAACCTATAGCTTACTGCGCTGTACCTCATGGTGTTGACCCCAGTGACCTCAGGGTAGGAGAGCTGCAGCAGTCTCCTCTCCTTCTCGTCCAGGAAGGTGATGCCTGTCCAATTGATCGCCACAATGAACTTGTTTTTAGGAAGTGCAGGACCTGGGAATATGTAATAATGTGTTAACGTCTGCCACACTAACAGTGATCCTTCCTCCCACTGTCTCTGTCTCTCTGCCACACTATCAGTGATCCTTCCTCCCACTGTCTCTGTCTCTCTGCCACACTATCAGTGATCCTTCCTCCCACTGTCACTGATCCAAATTGCACCCTATTCCCTACAGATGTCGGATCTTTAATTTGATCACTATTTTGTAGTGATCCCCACCCCCCCCCCCCTTAGCATTCAAATGAGCTTCGTGATTTAGATACGTTCACTGAAAACCCGCTTTCTCTCCATACGGGGGCAGTCGGACATTCGCCAGCTTTCAAAATCATCATTCCTCTATCGCTGGCTTTTAAACGCTGAAACACCAAACATAATATGAATAAACATCCTGATGGTACTGTAGGCCTCCACCTAAACTATAGCTTTCTGTATCAAAAGTCATTGCAGACACAGGCTTATAATATCATGGGTTTCTGAGATCTACAGTATATGTTATTGAAAAAGAGGACATGTTAAGGTTACGAATCAACTGTCAGAATTGAGTTAACTCATGGGGGTGGCCTAATGGTTAGGGCCTCTACCTTCAGTTCCCATATATATATATAGTCCTACCATGTTGGTGTGGGTTCCAGCCATGTTGGTGTGGGTTCCAGCCCATATATATAGTCCTACCATGTTGGTGTGGGTTCCAGCCCATATATATATATATATATATATATATACATATAGTCCTACCATGTTGATGTGGGTTCCAGTCCATATATATATATATATATAGTCCTACCATGTTGGTGTGGGTTCCAGCCATGTTGGTGTGGGTTCCAGCCCATCATATATACATATAGTCCTACCATGTTGGTGTGGGCTCCAGCCCATATATATATATATAGTCCTACCATGTTGGTGTGGGTTCCAGCCCATATATACATATGGTCCTACCACGTTGGTGTGGGTTCCAGCCCATATACACATATAATCCTATCACGTTGGTGTGGGTTCCAGCCCATATATATATATAGTCCTACCATGTTGGTGTGGGTTCCAGCCCATATATACATATAGTCCTACCATGTTGGTGTGGGTTCCAGCCCATATATACATATAGTCCTTTCATGTTGGTGTGGGTTCCAGTCCATATATATATATATATAGTCCTATCATGTTGGTGTGGGTTCCAGCCATGTTGGTGTGGGTTCCTGCCCATATATACATATAGTCCTACCATGTTGGTGTGGGTTCCAGCCCATATATATATAGTCCTACCATGTTGGTGTGGGTTCCATCCCATATATACATATAGTCTATATAGATATATATATAGATATATATATAGTCCTACCATGTTGGTGTGGGTTCCAGCCCATATACACATATAATCCTACCACGTTGGTGTGGGTTCCAGCCCATATATACATATAGTCCTACCATGTTGGTGTGGGTTCCTGCCCATATATACATATAGTCCTACCATGTTGGTGTGGGTTCCAGCCCATATATACATATAGTCCTACCATGTTGGTGTGGGTTCCAGCCCATATATACATATAGTCCTATCATGTTGGTGTGGGTTCCAGTCCATATATATATATATAGTCCTACCATGTTGGTGTGGGTTCCAGCCCATATATACATATAGTCCTACCATGTTGGTGTGGGTTCCAGCCCATATATACATATAGTCCTACCATGTTGGTGTGGGTTCCAGCCCATATATACATATAGTCCATATAGATATATATATATAGATATATATATAGTCCTACCATGTTGGTGTGGGTTCCAGCCCATATATACATATAGTCCATATAGATATATATATATATATATATATATATATATATATATATAGTCCTACCATGTTGGTGTGGGTTCCAGCCCATGCCTTTCTGGCACAAATAATTCAATCTCCCCTGATTGGCTTGATTTAGTTACACATTTATTAACCTATGGAGAGTCCAGGGATATTTTACCCCCGATCTTTATAAGAAATGCCTATACCAGACACAATTTTGGGTTTTCTGATCCACGCCCCCTACCTTTGTTTTTACCTCCTAGAGTTGATTTACACATTTATTTTTCAATATAGACCATTTTGACTTTGTGGCTGCGGTAACTAGTGAAAACCGCTGTGCCTGTTGTTCAAACACGTATCTGCCACTCTCATTGGCTAGAATAGTCCCACCTGATCTTGCCTCCTTCCAAATGCCTTCCATTTTGAAGACGTGTATTTTCATTGTTAAAGCGGCCACTACATTATCTGGTCAAATATAATGGATCATCCGCGACTACATAGGGAATAGGCTGCCATTTTGGACACAAACTAAACATGTCACACTCCCTCATGCCAAGGGTTAAATCTGTAATAAGAAGTATGTGAAGGAAAAAAACATTTTTTGGGGGGGAAGAAGGATGGAGAATTAGGATGTAGCCTGAGATCACTTTATACGAGAGAACAATGTTTTTTTTTAAGTTATTTTTTTTTTTATATACCTGATAACTTTGCGGCCTCGAAGAACCTGGAGAAGAACAAAGGCCACTTCTGTCGAGCGTAGTCCACCACCTCGGCCTTCACACCTGCCGCTTTCTGCCTGGAGTTGATATATGGACCCTGGTGTATGACAGACCGAGCAGAGGAACATCAGAAGACGCTACACAGTTGGATAGAACATTGTCTTGTCGCACAGTGGAGAAGGAACCAATCATATGAATTCATACAACTGCTCTCTATCACCAGCGAGGACCTTAAAAAAAATGGCCTGTTAATAAAGTCATGTCCAGGGTTCGTATCATTCTATTTCAATTCACACTCTTTCACGAGGAACATTTAAACTGGAATTCCAGTTTACCTGCTGAATTGACTGGATTGAAAATGGAATTGACCACAACCCCCATTAATGAGTGATCTAACTCACGTTTTTGTCCTTACATGTGTATTTTCCTAAATTGTAACAAATAAACTCAAATGATTCAGTCAACTGACCTGAGCATGGGCAGTGCTGACCATCTGAAGCCATTTGTCCTGAGTCTTGGCCTCCAGAAGAGAAGAGTTAATGCAGTCCTGAACCACAGTCTTAGCGTTGTCAAGACTACAGTCTGATCCATACTGAACGTAGAAGTGTTTAGCTGACAGCTGGACTATATCGTCATCCTGGAGAGAATGGAGATTAGAAGAGAAAGGACATTAAGTTCAAGTTTAAGTTTTTAAACTACTGTTGCCGATTTCTGTTAGAAGTTGAAGACGTGTCTTTTGCTTAGGAAGATATTACCTATACACCGGTAACAAAGACTGAAATGGGGTGGAAGCCGAAACAAATCCCATGACTGAAACTTGAGTTGATATCAGATCAGCTGTCTGGTTTAGCTTGATTAACACCATTACATGACTAGGTAAATAGATCAACTATTGTCTGGTTTAGATTAATAACATGACTAGGTAAATAGATCATCTATTGTCTATAATAACACCATTACATGACTAGGTAAATAGATCAACTATTGTCTATAATAACACCATTACATGACTAGGTAAATAGATCAACTATTCTACTATGGAGTTGTCTGGTTTAACTTAATTAACACCATTACATGACTAGGTAAATAGAATAACTATTCTACTATGGAGTTGTCTGGTTTAACTTAATTAACACCATTACATGACTAGGTAAATAGATCAACTATTCTACTATGGAGTTGTCTGGTTTAACTTGATTAACACCATTACATGACACAAAGAGCAGTAGTGGAAAGTTCCATTGTAGATGCTTTGAATGACTACCAGCAGCTACAGTCGGCTTCACACCGCTGTCTGAGTTGAGCTCCACGGTGGTGCACATTACAGACCCTTCATCTGAACACCAGAATGTCAGCAACAGTCATGGATGTCAGTTCAGTGCACACAACACAACACAACACAACACAACACAACACAGCATAACACAACACAACACAACACAACATAACACAACACAACACAACACAACACAACACAGCATAACACAACACAACACAACACAGCATAACACAACACAACACAACACAACATAACACAACACAACACAACATAACACAACACAACACAACACAACACAACACAGCATAACACAACACAACACAACACAGCATAACACAACACAACACAACACAACACAACACAACATAACACAACACAACATAACACAGCATAACACAACACAACACAGCATAACACAACACAACACAACACAGCATAACACAACACAACACAGCATAACACAACACAACACAGCATAACACAACACAGCATAACACAGCATAACACAACACAGCATAACACAGCATAACACAGCATAACACAACACAGCATAACACAGCACAACACAGCATAACACAACACAGCATAACACAGCACAACACAGCATAACACAACACAGCATAACACAGCATAACACAGCACAACACAGCATAACACAACACAGCATAACACAACACAACACAGCATAACACAGCATAACACAGCATAACACAGCATAACATAACACAACACAACACAACACAGCATAACACAGCACAGCATAACATAACACAACACAGCATAACACAGCATAACACAGCACAGCATAACATAACACAGCATAACATAACACAACACAGCATAACACAGCATAACATAACACAGCATAACATAACACAACACAGCATAACACAACACAACACAGCATAACACAGCATAACACAACACAGCACAACACAGCATAACACAACACAACACAGCATAACACAACACAACACAGCATAACACAGCATAACACAACACAGCATAACACAGCATAACACAGCATAACACAACACAGCATAACACAGCATAACACAACACAGCATAACACAGCATAACACAACACAGCATAACACAGCATAACACAGCATAACACAACACAGCATAACACAGCACAACACAGCATAACACAACACAGCATAACACAACACAACACAACACAACACAGCATAACACAACACAACACAACACAACACAACACAGCATAACACAACACAACATAACACAGCATAACACAACACAACACAGCATAACACAACACAACACAGCATAACACAACACAACATAACACAGCATAACACAACACAACACAGCATAACACAACACAACATAACACAACACAGCATAACACAGCATAACACAGCATAACACAACACAGCATAACACAGCATAACACAACACAGCATAACACAGCATAACACAACACAGCATAACACAGCATAACACAACACAGCATAACACAGCATAACACAGCATAACACAACACAGCATAACACAGCACAACACAGCATAACACAACACAGCATAACACAGCACAACACAGCATAACACAACACAGCATAACACAGCATAACACAGCACAACACAGCATAACACAACACAGCATAACACAACACAACACAGCATAACACAGCATAACACAGCATAACACAGCATAACATAACACAACACAACACAACACAGCATAACACAACACAACACAGCATAACACAGCATAACACAACACAGCATAACACAACACAGCATAACACAGCATAACACAACACAGCATAACACAACACAACACAACACAGCATAACACAGCATAACACAGCATAACACAACACAGCATAACACAACACAGCATAACACAACACAACACAACACAGCATAACACAGCATAACACAGCATAACACAACACAACACAACACAGCATAACACAACATAACACAGCATAACACAACACAACACAGCATAACACAACACAACATAACACAGCATAACACAACACAACACAACACAGCATAACACAACACAACACAGCACAACACAGCATAACACAACACAGCATAACATAACACAACACAGCATAACAGAAAAACATGTATATATTTGAGGATACATTTATTTGGGAATATATTTAGTTAAACAGACATGCTTCTGTCTGTATACGGGGATGTTATCTCCAATTCTCCATCCATTCTACCATTTATTTGTTTTAAAGAAAACTCTGTTTTTGCCGCTGGCTTTCGTGAGATTTACACGTGAGCTTGTCAGAGGTAGCCCTTTCTGAAAGTGGTCCTTCGAGCCGGATAAATCAACGACCTTACAATGATGTTTCACTGTGTATACTAGGGCAGATCCCATTGGGTCTTCTGTTGGATTGTTTGGTCGACCAAGATTTTGTTTAGTCGAGCAGTAGCCCAAACAAAAAAAAAATACCCTGTTTGACACATAATATTCACGCAGCGCTTGTTCCTTACCTTCATTTTCTTGATATCCAGTATTTTCTACGACTAGATAAATGTATTCCTCACATCTGACTTCCTTTTTACCTCCCGAGCAACTAGTATCTCCCCCCATTTCGAGTTTGGTCACGTCCTCTGCACCCTTTGCTGTGGCACACGTGTCACAGTGTTCAGAGTTTGATATAACCAATTTCTTGATGTGATAATGATATGCCATAGGTCAGGTACTATTGGTCACGTGCATGTGATGCATACATGTGTCACGTAGAGAGATTTGTGGATTTAACAAGTGACATCAATAAGGGATCATAGCTTTCACCTGGATTCACCTGGTCAGTCTGTGGAAAGAACAGGTGTTCTTAATGTTTTGTGTACTCGGTGTATATCACGGTAGTTATACTCTGCATCCCAAATGGGCCCCTATTCCCTTTATAGGAACCTGGTCAAAAGTAGTGCACTATATAGGGAATAGGGTGCCATAGGGTCCTGATCTAAAGTAGTGCACTATATAGGGAATAGGGTGCCATAGGGCCCTGGTCAAAAGTAGTGCACTATATAGGGAATAGGGTGGTATTTGGGACGCCGGCATAGCCAGACAGAGCATTACCTACCTTCTCAGACTGCTCCTCTATAGACCATGGTAAATGTTCCAAACCTTTACATTGGTTCTTGGAGACGTATATGAACCAGTGACATAGATCACTTGACTTCAAGACTTGACTGTGTAGGGTAAGGTTGCCCTCGTGATGCGAATCTTGGGTCAGTTCTGAATTTTCCCCACTAATTGTGAGAGTTAGGATTGGGGGAGGGAAAGCTGTTCCTAGATCTGTACCTAGGGGGGAAAACGTAACCCCAGAGCATTACGTCACCTTGTCACACTTGTACTCTCCGAAGCGTAGTCCCCTGATGATCTGTCTGTAGATGAGGTCTGTGCTGACGGAGTCCTCTTTACAGTCATGCCACGGGGTGAAGATCTCCTTTCTGTAGTAGAGTCGCCAGGGGGCGTGCTGCTCCTGCCCACCCTTCCGTTTCACTTCCTGTTCGCACTGGGAGATGGCATCCATCACGTGCTCCCGCCCGCTGCCCAGCGACCACACCTGGAGGGGGGGGGGGGACCAACAGACACCTCATTGACATTACATTAAACACATTCCAACACTAAGAACCCTGTCACATTGGTCAACCAGACAGTTTCTCAATTCCAAATGGACTCCCAGTCTCTCGTCTCTAGACGCTCCTTTAGATCGGAAGAGGTCAGCAATACGGCCAAAATGTAATCCGACCTATCAGAAGGCAAAGGTGAAGCCCGTGCCATATCGCTTACACCTTCGGATGTACAGGAGCGGCCTAAGGGTCGAATTCAGGGTATCTCAAATACCTTTCTGGAAGTAGAGGTCAGAGTAAAACAGTACAGTACTGCTTACCTTTTCATAGAGAGCCATGTAGAGAGAGAAGCCGAAGGTGTCTTTGAGGGAGACCTTCTCAGAGAGTAACTGGCAGATCTCCTTGGAGGTGGAGGAGGAGTCTACAGGCAGGCTGATGGTACGACTGTCCATCAGGGTCACAGACACCGCAATGGGCTTCTTAGACTTGGTCGCCTGTCAGTCACCACAAACACAGGTCAGAGGTCAAAGGTTGGATTAGAGAAAAACTACAGAAGAACTACAAAACATTTAAACAAAATTGGGATCGTTAAGAAAAGAACCCCGAACTGAAACCCTTTTTTTGTTTATGTATTTATTCCACCACAAAATTCAAATCACAGTGAAGTTATCACCAAACTACCACTAACAGGCCCCAAACTACCACTAACAGGCCCCAAACTACCACTAACAGGTCCCGATCACCAAACTACCACTAACAGGCACCAAACTACCACTAACAGGCCCCAAACTACCACTAACAGGTCCCGATCACCAAACTACCACTAACAGGCCCCAAACTACCACTAACAGGTCCCGATCACCAAACTACCACTAACAGGCACCAAACTACCACTAACAGGCCCCAAACTACCACTAACAGGTCCCGATCACCAAACTACCACTAACAGGCCCCAAACTACCATCAACAGGCCCCAAACTACCACTAACAGGCCCCAAACTACCACTAACAGGTCCCGATCACCAAACTACCACTAACAGGCCCCAAACTACCACTAACAGGCCCCAAACTACCACTAACAGGTCCCGATCACCAAACTACCACTAACAGGGCCCAAACTACCACTAACAGGCCCCAAACTACCACTAACAGGCCCCAAACTACCACTAACAGGTCCCGATCACCAAACTACCACTAACAGGCACCAAACTACCACTAACAGGCCCCAAACTACCACTAACAGGCCCCAAACTACCACTAACAGGTCCCGATCACCAAACTACCACTAACAGGCCCCAAACTACCACTAACAGGTCCCGATCACCAAACTACCACTAACAGGCACCAAACTACCACTAACAGGCCCCAAACTACCACTAACAGGCCCCAAACTACCACTAACAGGTCCCGATCACCAAACTACCACTAACAGGCCCCAAACTACCATCAACAGGCCCCAAACTACCACTAACAGGCCCCAAACTACCACTAACAGGTCCCGATCACCAAACTACCACTAACAGGGCCCAAACTACCACTAACAGGCCCCAAACTACCACTAACAGGTCCCAATCACCAAACTACCACTAACAGGCCCCAAACTACCACTAACAGGCCCCAAACTACCACTAACAGGTCCCGATCACCAAACTACCACTAACAGGCCCCAAACTACCACTAACAGGTCCCGATCACCAAACTACCACTAACAGGCCCTGATTACCAAACTACCACTAACAGGCCTCGATCACCAAACTACCACTAACAGGCCCCAAACTACCACTAACAGGTCCCAAACTACCACTAACAGGTCCCAAACTACCACTAACAGGTCCCAAACTACCACTAACAGGCCCCAAACTACCACTAACAGGTCCCAAACTACCACTAACAGGCCCCGATCAACAAACTACCACTAACAGGCCCTGATTACCAAACTACCACTAACAGGCCTCGATCACCAAACTACCACTAACAGGCCCCAAACTACCACTAACAGGTCCCAAACTACCACTAACAGGTCCCAAACTACCACTAACAGGTCCCAAACTACCACTAACAGGCCCCAAACTACCACTAACAGGTCCCAAACTACCACTAACAGGCCCCAATCAACAAACTACCACTAACAGGCCCCCAAACTACCACTAACAGGCCCCCAAACTACCACTAACAGGCCCCAAACTACCACAAACAGGTCCAGATCACCAAACTACCACTAAAGGCTCTAATCACCAAACTACCACTAACAGGTCCCGATCACCAAACTACCACTAACAGGCCCCAAACTACCACTAAGTGGGCCCCAAACTACCACTAACAGGCCCCAAACTACCACTAACAGGTCCCGATCACCAAACTACAACTAACAGGCCCCAAACTACCACTAACAGGCCCCAAACTACCACTAACAGGCCCTGATTACCAAACTACCACTAACAGGTCCCGATCACCAAACTACCACTAACTGAATTGGCAAGATGGAATTGACAAGGTGGAATTGGCAAGGTGGAATTAGCAAGGTGGAATTGGCAAGGTGGAATTGGCAAGATGGAATTGGCAAGGTGGAATTGGCAAGATGGAATTAGCAAGGTGCAATTGGCAAGGTGGAATTGGCAAGGTGGAATTGGCAAGATGGAATTGGCAAGGTGGAATTGGCAAGATGGAATTGAGCAACAGTGGCAGTACAGGTGCATTGCTTAACCATCTGAAAAGGGAGGCACCGTGAGACCCCAATCAGTTGCTGGCAGCAGTACCATTATGGGTGGAGTGAAAAAAAAACACACCGCTGATTACAGAAATGATATGCAACTATTGTCAAATGGTAGAGGATGTCTGCTTCAGTGCCCTGATGGCATATCTAGAACCAGACTACGAGATGTTGAAAAACCGTGACAACCCCGGCCCGGAGAAAGTGTACAAAGAACGAGCTCCTCAACATCATACATCACTGCAACGAGTCATCACATTGATGAGAAGCGGGACATGAAGTCCCGTGTACTGACCACTGAGAACATGTAAGAGAGGCACACAGCAGAGAACCCTAAAACGGCATTAAATACCATTGTTGCTGATTGGGTTGAGGGACAGCAGTAATAAGCAGGTTATCATTTCAATGTATGAATGCGAAAATCAATGGCTGTTTTAAACATCAAGATTTAAATAAAAAAATATATTAAAAAAATATATCCCTAGTTCCCTCTCACCTCTAGTTCCAGACAGCTCGGAGGCTCTCCTCTAACCCCATTGGCTACGGTGCGTCTCAGTCTCTTGGCACAGTAGGGGGCGTAGCCCATCGGGCCGAAGCGGATGAAGCTCTGAAGGAACTGTAGGAAGGGAGAGAGAGTGAGTGATCAGTCAATGTAGGACCTTATTGATCTAGACTATATCATGCATGGGTCCATTCAGAGCTGAGATAATGTATGGGTCCATTCAGAGTTGCGATAATGCACCCAACCTACCTTGATGAAGACCTACCTTGATGAAGACCTACCTTGATGAAGCGTTCAGTGGGGAGGAAGATTCCCAGACAGACGGACAGAAGGATCCAACCTCGGTAGAAGCTGCTGCGGTTACCGTTCTCCTACCTTGATGAAGACCTACCTTGATGAAGCGTTCAGTGGGGGGGAAGATCCCCAGGCAGATGGACAGAAGGATCCAACCTCGGTAGAAGCTGCTGCGGTTACCGTTCTCCTGCAGCTGCTTACAGATCTGACAATAGATCTCATCTCTACGTGGAGAAAACACAGGAACAGAGGGAGAGAGTAAAGAGAGAGGGAGAGGAAAGAGAGGGCAAAGAGAGAGGGAGAGGAAAGAGAGAGGGAGAGAGATTAAATAGAGAGGGAGAGGATAGAGAGAGGGAGATGAGTAAAGAGAGAGAGGGAGAGGGGGAGGAAAGAGAGAGAGAGGGGGGAGGAAAAAGAGGGAGAGGCAAGAGAGAGGGAGAGGAAAGAGAGAGGGAGAGGCAAGAGAGAGGGAGAGGAAAGAGAGAGGGAGATGAAAGAGAGGGCAAAGAGAGAGGGAGAGGAAAGAGAGGGCAAAGAGAGAGGGAGATGGAAGAGATAGGGAGAGGAAAGAGAGGGCAAAGAGAGAGGGTGAGGAAAGAGAGGGCAAAGAGAGAGGGAGAGGAAAGAGAGAGGGAGAGGAAAGAGAGAGGGAGAGGCAAGAGAGAGGGAGAGGATAGAGAGGGCAAATAGAGAGGGAGAGGAAAGAGAGAGGGAGAGGAAAGAGAGAGGGAGAGGAAAGAGAGGGCAAAGAGAGAGGGAGAGGAAAGAGAGAGGGAGAGGAAAGAGAGAGGGAGAGGCAAGAGAGAGGGAGAGGATAGAGAGAAGGAGATGAAAGAGAGAGGGAGAGGCAAGAGAGAGGGAGAGGATAGAGAGAAGGAGATGAAAGAGAGGGAGAGGCAAGACAGAGAGAGGCAAGAGAGGGGGAGAGGATAGGGAGAAGGAGTGGATAGAGAGAGGGAGGCAAGAGAGGGGGAGAGGATAGGGAGAAGGAGAGGATAGAGAGAGGGAGTGGAAAGAGAGAGGGAGAGGAAAGAGAGAGGGAGATGAAAGAGAGGGAGAGGCAAGAGAGAGAGAGGCAAGAGAGGGGGAGAGGATAGGGAGAAGGAGAGGATAGAGAGAGGGAGGCAAGAGAGGGGGAGAGGATAGGGAGAAGGAGAGGATAGAGAGAGGGAGAGGAAAGAGAGAGGGAGAGGAAAGAGAGAGGGAGAGGCAAGAGAGAGGGAGATGTTAGAGAGAGGGAGAGGCAAGAGAGGGAGAGGCAAGAGAGGGAGAGGCAAGAGAGAGGGAGAGGATAGAGAGAAGGAGAGGAGAGGATAGAGAGAGGGAGAGGAAAGAGAGAGGGAGAGGCAAGAGAGAGGGAGATGTTAGAGAGAGGGAGATGAAAGAGAGAGGGAGAGGCAAGAGAGAGGGAGAGGAAAGAGAGAGGGAGAGGATAGAGAGAGGGAGAGGATAGAGAGATGGAGAGGGTAGAGAGGGGAAGAGGAAAGAGAGAGGGAGAGATTAGAGAGAGGGAGGCAAGAGAGAGGGAGAGGCAAGAGAGCGGGAGGCAAGAGAGAGGGAGAGGATAGAGAGAGGGAGAGGATAGAGAGATGGAGAGGGTAGAGAGGGGAAGAGGAAAGAGAGAGGGAGAGATTAGAGAGAAGGAGAGGCAAGTGAGAGGGAGAGGCAAGTGAGAGGGAGAATAAAGAGAGAGGGAGAGGATAGAGAGAGGGAAAGGCAAGAGAGGGGGAGAGGCAAGAGAGAGGGAGAGGATAGAGAGAGGGAGAGGCAAGAGAGGGGGAGAGGCAAGAGAGGGGGAGAGGATAGAGAGAGGGAGAGGCAAGAAAGGGAAAAGTGCAGCCGGAGCCACAGCTGACTCACACACCTGAGGTCTCTTCTGACAATGGCGTAACCCACGATGCTGTGCAGCTTTTCCAGAGCAGTCATTGGCCGGTCGAGGGTGGGTCCCTCTCCTACCAGTATCTCGTCTTCCTCACTGATGGTTTGCACAGTGGGCGGCTTGGAAACCTCTTCTCCTTCCTCTGACTGGGGGGACACAACACATCATAAAGATCACTCTATGGTTGCAGGCCGCCTCTCCCACCTCGAGGCTACCCGGTTGTCGCCCCCATTTTAATGTTTAGTCTAGATATTGTGGACACTGTTGTGGTTTTACTGGGCCTCTTGATCTTTGGACCCTGGGCTCAGTGCTCAGTTTTAGTCCTAAATGGCACCCTATTCCTTATATAGTGCACTATAAATGGCACCCTATTCCCTATATACTGCACTATAAATGGCAGCCTATTCCCTATATAGTGCATTATAAATGGCACCCTATTCCCTATATAGTGCACTATAAATGGCACCATATTCCCTAACTTTTTTTGACAAGGGCCCAATAGTGCACTATATAGGGAATAGGGTGCCATTTCAGACCCCAGTTCTCAGTCTCACCTCCTCCTGGATGATAGAGGGTTTCCTCATGCCCCTAGAGGGAGAGGCTGGGACCTCCTCGGGGATGGAAGAGGTCTTCCTGCCCCCACTCAGCATGTTGGTGAACGTAGAGCCCTTCCTGCCTCGGGGCGTCGCGTCTACAGCCGAGGAGCCCTTCCGGTTCAGTATCACCTGAGGGAAGTAAACGTTCAGGCTTTATTGGGGTGGTTTCCCGGACACAGATTAAGCTTAGTCCTGGTGTTTCAGCCAATCAGCGAGCCACAAAAATTGACGTTTAGACTGTGGGCCCTCCAGGTCAGAGGTTATAATTGTCAACAGATGAAGAAGTTTATCTCTCTCTCTCTCTGTGTGTGTGTGTGTGTGTGTGTGTGTGTGTGTGTGTGTGTGTGTGTGTGGGACGAACTGCAAAAATCGCTGAAGTTGGAGACTTTTATCTCCCTCACCAACTTCAAACATCTAATATCTGAGCAGCTAACCGATCGCTGCAGCTGTACATAGTCTATCGGTAAATAGCCCACCCAATTTACCTACCTCATCCCCATACTGTTTTTATTTATTTACTTTTCTGCTCTTTTGCACACCAATATCTCTACCTGTACATGACCATCTGATCATTTATCACTCCAGTGTTAATCTGCAAAATTGTAATTCGCCTACCTCCTCATGCCTTTTGCACACATTGTATATAGACTGCCCATTTTTTTCTACTGTGTTATTGACTTGTTAATTGTTTACTCCATGTGTAACTCTGTGTTGTCTGTTCACACTGCTATGCTTTATCTTGGCCAGGTTGCAGTTGCAAATGAGAACTTGTTCTCAACTAGCCTACCTGGTTAAATAAAGGTGAAATAAAATAAAAATAAAATAAAGTGTGTGTGTGTGTGTGTGTGTGTGTGTGTGTGTGTGTGTGTGTGTGTGTGTGTGTGTGTGTGTGTGTGTGTGTGTGTGTGTGTGAGGTGTGGGTGTGTGTGAGGTGTGGGTGTGTGTGTGAGGTGTGTGTGTGTGTGTGTGTGTGTGTGTGTGTGTGTGTGTGTGTGTGTGTGTGTGTGCGTATCACCTCTTCAGGCTTGGCAGACGCCTTACGGTTCCGGGACAGCAGGTCTGTAAAGGTGGAGCCCTTCCTCCCTTTAGGAGCAGGTTCCTCTGGTACTGTGGACACTTTACGGTTTTTCTGGTTCCTCAGAACCCTCTATAAAAATACATTCATTCATTAACATAGTCAAAAGGAGAACATTCACACGTCCATCATTCTGCTGTTTTTCTTGCCCTGCTTGGACTAACCCCAGTGGTCCTTACCTGATCCAGGCCCACCATGTGGCTCAGCCTCCTGTCCTGTCTCAAGGCCAGGTCCGGATCCAGGGAGTTGTTTACCATGTTTGACCCCCTGAGGCCCCTGGCCCCCTGGCCCTGCACCAGCTTGGGCTCCGGCAGATCCCCCATGAACCTCAGGATGATCCACCAGACTGTCATGGAGGCCTACAGACAGAGAGAGAGAAAACACAACGATGGATTGACTTTTTTTTTTGTCTTTTTTTTTTTATGAACATTTTATTTAAATGTTTTTTATTATATGTTCAAACAGAGGATCGTAGTCAAATAAAGAAGGAGTTAAAGCGAAGTGAAACGTACGGTATTTACTGTTATTAAACAATGGTTCTTTTAAGAAACATGGAAAGCTGAGTTTTAGGAAAGCCTCCGAAAGTGTGAAGATCATAAAAGACTATGAGTTCAGAAAACCTTTTGATCTCACAACAAATGACGGACACCGTGACAGGAAACATATTACAAGACTGTTAAGAACGTTTAACAGGAAACATATTAGAACGTTAAGAACATTAAGAACGTTTAACAGGAAACATATTAGAACGTTAAGAACATTAAGAACGTTTAACAGGAAACATATTAGAACGTTAAGAACATTAAGAACGTTTAACAGGAAACATATTAGAACGTTAAGAACATTAAGAACGTTTAACAGGAAACATATTACAAGACTGTTAAGAACGTTTAACAGGAAACATATTAGACATATTAGGCATCGACAGTTTATTCAATGTTCCCGGTCACTTTCGACAAGACGGGAGGTTCTATTGGATGTTTTTTTTGTTTGTTGCTGAACTCTCTCATAAATATATATATATAGAGATTTTTTTTTAAATGTGGATTTACCACGACATCTCCTTCGTCTTCATGGTAGAGTAGTGGCTGTCTGAGCCTCTGGCGGACGTGTGTTGGCGTGGCGGCGCCCTGGAAGTACATGGAGGCAAACTTGGAGAAGGAATACTCATCCAGGTCGTCGTAGTCCTCCTCGGGGATGTCCTCTACCATGGGCAGGTCGTCCAGATCCACCTCCTCCGGTCTGGTTCGCTCTCCCTGCTTCTCCAGGTCCTGAAGAAGGAGAAGAAGAAGACAGAGATAATGGATATTGTGACTTTGAGGTCTCGTGAAAACCTTGACTAAAAACAGAATGTGGTTTAACAAGGCTCTGAGACAGTAGCCTGGTGTTACAAGGGTTGGAAGCATCATCAAAAGGGGGATGGGACCACAGAGTAAAACAATGTAGAGGGTGCACTTAGGGACAAAAAGGACCGTGAAAACAATGCAACACTTGAAAGTAGCACCTCTGGTTTTCTAAATCGGTAGGTTGGAACTCATCAACCCTTCAGCGATGCTGCAATACCAGTATTTTACCACAATACATCTTACTACATCGATTAGAGAGGTCCTTAACCTTGAATCCAGCTGGAGCTTGTCCCTCCTGCCCTCCCACCATATTGGGCAGGAACCCGAAGATGTCGTCCACCATTTCCTGTGCTGTGATTGATTCTGATTGGGTGCTGGCCTCCTTCTCTTTCTTCTGCTGGAGAACCTGGTTTAAACGTCTTTGCCTCTCCAGGGCTGCCAACTCTTCCTCGCGACGCTCCTTAGCTGACAGGAACATCTAGGAACAACAGGAGTTCAGGAACACAGTCAATAACGGATTTAACGAGTCAGATAGTGAGATTTAATTATTGATTGATTGAAATCAAATCAGTCAAGTTTCTCCTCACGATGCTGATCAGAAATAAATCAAACAGTCAATCAATCAACCAAGCTATTAAGCAATCAAACCATACAATGTATTTATAAAGCTCCTTTACAACAACTGTTGTCGCAAAGTGTTTAACAGGAACCCTGCCTAGACCCCCACAAAGAGCATAGAACATATATCTAACAGATTGACTCTATTTATTATCAAGAAATAACCGCATATACTACACGTACAGTGAACATGTCATCTTGGGAAAAAAAAGGTGAAGGTGTAAGAGAGCTTATCTTACGTCTCTCTTCATCTTCTTCACTTGTTTCCTAGCCAGCATTCCCCTGGTGTTCGTCTGCAAGAGGATCACTGCTCGCCTCTTCCTCTGCCACTCCTTCCTGGCCAGGTACCCCCGTGTCTGTGCCTGGAGTCGGACCGCAGCGAACCTCTTCTGCTGGTAGTGGTGCTGCAGCTGGCGGGCTCGGACCTTCGCCTGCAGACGAGCAAAACCCAGCTGGACCTGGAGGAGAGAAGGCCATAAACATGTTGTCTGTTTTACTCTAACAGGTTTTGGCTACCGTCTTAACAGTCTTAACAGTCTAATATGTTTCCTGTTAAACAGTCTTAACAGTCTAATATGTTTCCTGTTAAATGTTCTTAACAGTCTAATATGTTTCCGGTTAAATGTTCTTAACAGTCTAATATGTTTCCTGTTAAACGTTCTTAACAGTCTTGTAATATGTTTCCGGTGCGTTTACGTTCGTTATTATATATTGTCTTTGATCTCTATATGGAATACGTTATTATATATTGTCTTTGATCTCTATATGGAATACGTTAACAGCCGGTAACTCACCACTCTGTAGAGCTTTCTGCCTTTGTAGCCTCTCCAGTTGTTCTGAATGACCAGCGCAGAGGACCTCTGTCTCAGGAACTGTCTCCTACATATCGAAGACAAGGACATCTCAATTGACTGTCACATCACAAGACTACAATAGTCTAGATCCACAACGGCACCGCTATTCCCTGTATAATGCATTACTTCTGACCAGGGGTCATATGGCTCAATGTAGAGTCAGTATATTCAGCTGCTTGGCCCTATACCATACCGATATTTGTAGCCTCGCAGGACCCTCTGTATCAGAAGGGCTTTCTCATTCAACTCCTTCATTCTCTCCAGCTCCAGCATAGTGTCATGGAAGTCCTGAGATTAGAGGAATGGAAAGCTCAATCAATCAATCAATCAATCAGTCAATCCATCCATCCATCCTTCAATCCATCAAATCCATCCATCTCTACCCATCCATCCTACCATCCATCCTACCATCCATCCATCCAACCATCCATCCATTCATGAATTAACCACTCCTTCATTCTTTAAACCTGGAACCTGGACAACCATACTATTTAGATATTAGAGTTATCTGTGAGAGGTCAGCATGGTTACCTTCAGAAATATCTTTGTCTTGCCGGTCTTCCAGTCACCATCTTGTCCAGCAAGAACGGTCTCACAGATCCATTCAGCACATTTCTGTGGAGATTCCTAGGAAAAATATACATTTTCTTTACATGCCATGTTATGAAGCTAATTGCAGATCATATTTAACTTCTCTAGGGTAGGGGGCAGCATTCGGAAGCTAGGATGAAAGGTGTGCCCAAAGTAAACTGCCTGCTACTCAGGCCCAGAAGCTAGGATATGCATATAGAAAACACTCTAAAGTTTAGGTAGGGTAGGGGGCAGCATTCGGAAGCTAGGATATGCATACACTCTGAAGTTTAGGTAGGGTAGGGGGCAGCATTCGGAATTTTGGATGAAAAGCATGCCCAAAGTAAACTGCCTGCTACTCAGGCCCAGAAGCTAGGATATGTAATATAGAAAACACAGTTTCCAAAACTGTTAACTTCCGTTAACTTCCGCACCAATCCGTTTAGCGGGATCATTTTTATCAACATCCGCTGAATTGCAGAGCGCCAAATTCAAATTAAATTACTAAAAATATTTAATTTTCATTAAATCACAAGTGCAATATACCAAAATACAGCTTAGCTTGTTGTTAATCCACCTGGCGTGTCAGATTTCAAAAAAGCTTTACAGCGAAAGCTATCCAAGCGTTTATGTTAGGACAGCTCTCTCAGCAGACAAAACATTACAAACAGCTAGCAGCAAAGTAGATTGGTCACGAAAGTCAGAAAAGCAATCAAATTAATTGCTTACCTTTGATGATCTTCGGAGGTTTGCTCTCACGAGACTCTCAGTTACACAATAAATGTTCCTTTTGTTCCATAAAGATTATTTTTTATATCCTAAATACTTCCATTTGGTTGGCGCGTTTTGTTCAGTAATCCACAGGCTCGTGCAGGTCACGACGAGTAGACGAAAATTCCAAATAGTATCCGTGAAGTTCGTAGAAACATGTCAAGTGTTTTTTATAATCAATCCTCAGGTTGTTTTTACAACAAATAATCTATAATATTTCAACCGGACGGTAGCATTTTCAATAGGAGAGAGAGAGAAAAGGTCTGCTCCGAGCTGCTCGCGCATGCAAAAATATAAGGACACCCAGCTATCCACTGACGCGATGTGATCATTCTGTCTCATTCTTCAGAATAAAAGCCTGAAACTATGTCTAAAGACTGTTCACACCATGTGGAAGCCATAGGGAAAGGAATCCGGTTGATATCCCTTTAAATGGAGGGAAGCCATGCAATGGAACAGAGAGGTTTTAGAAAATCAGCACTTCCTGGTTGGGTTTTCCTCAGGTTTTCACCTGCAATATCAGTTCTGTTATACTCACAGACAATATTTTGTGTTTTCTATCCTAATCTGCCAATTTTATGCAAATTCTAGCTTCTGGGCCTGAGAAATAGGCAGTTTCATTTGGGTACGTTTTTCATCCAAACATCAAAATACTGCCCCTTAGTATCAAGAGGTTAAAATAATGTCTGTGAGTATAACAGACCTGATATGGCAGGCGAAAACCTGAGGAAAATCCAACCAGGAAGTGCTGATTGTCTGAAACCTCTCTGTTCCATTGCATGGAAGTACTATTATTTTGAAAGGCTGTTTTTCCATTGAAAGCCTATCCACCATACAAAGACTTAGGACCCAGTTCGCGATCTCTGTGGCTTCCGCTACATGTGGCCAGTCTTTAGGCATTGTTTCGGGCTTTTACTCTGAAAAATGAGGGAGATACAGCACTTTCAATGAGTGGACAGTGGAAATTTCCAGACATGAGTCCAGCGAGCGATCAGGAGTGCGCCTTTCTTGTTTCTCCGTTTATATTGACGAAGCTTTTGTCCGGTTGAAATATTATTGATTATTTATGACAAAAACAACCTGAGGGTTGATTTTAAACATCGTTTGACATGTTTCTACAAACTTTTATAGTACTATTTTGATTTTTCGTCTGTCTGTTGTGACCTCGCTTCGTTCCAATGGATTGCTGAACAAAACGCACCAACAAAACTGAGATTTTTGGACATAAAGAGGGAAATTATCGAACAAAACAAACATTTATTGTGTAACACGGAGTCTACGGAGTGCAACCATACGAAGATCATCAAAGGTAAGTGATACATTTTATCGCTATTTCTCCCTTTTGTTACTCCTCTACTTGGCTTGTTACTGTTTGTAATGATTTGTCTGTTGGGCGCTGTCCTCAGATAATCGCATGGTTTGCTTCGCCGCTAAGCCTTTTTGAAATCTGACACAGCAGTTAGATTAACAAGAAGTTTATATTTAAGCTGGTGTATAACACTTGTATCTTTTATTTTTATATGTTTATTATGAGAATTTGAGTTTCACGCTCTGCAATTTCACCGGATGTTGTTTGAGACACAAGATGGAGCAAAGTTGCAGTGAAGCAATGAACAACAACAACAATAACAACAACAATATAAACAGCAACATTTCTTCTCACCACTTTGGGGTCACAGAGGCTGCTTTTGAGAAGCACGCGATATCGCTCCAGGAATTCATCGAAGGTGTAGCGGATAGGATAGCCAGCCTTCCTGATCCTAATGGTCTCCATCATCCCAGAGTAGCGCAGCTGACGCATACACAGATCCCTGTCAAACAGCTAAAACAGGGAAGCATACACAGATCCCTGTCAAACAGTGAAGCATACACAGATCCCTGTCAAACAGCTAAAACAGGGAAGCATACACAGATCCCTGTCAAACAGGGAAGCATACACAGATCCCTGTCAAACAGCTAAAACAGGGAAGCATACACAGATCCCTGTCAAACAGTTAAACAGGGAAGCATACACAGATCCCTGTCAAACAGTTAAACAGGAAAGCATACACAGATCCCTGTCAAACAGGGAAGCATACACAGATCCCTGTCAAACAGCTAAAACAGGGAAGCATACACAGATCCCTGTCAAACAGGGAAGCATACACAGATCCCTGTCAAACAGCTAAAACAGGGAAGCATACACAGATCCCTGTCAAACAGCTAAAACAGGGAAGCATACACAGATCCCTGTCAAACAGGGAAGCATACACAGATCCCTGTCAAACAGGAAAGAATCCCTGTCAAACAGGGAAGCATACACAGATCCCTGTCAAACAGCTAAAACAGGGAAGCATACACAGATCCCTGTCAAACAGCTAAAACAGGGAAGCATACACAGATCCCTGTCAAACAGGGAAGCATACACAGATCCCTGTCAAACAGCTAAAACAGGGAAGCATACACAGATCCCTGTCAAACAGTTAAACAGGAAAGCATACACAGATCCCTGTCAAACAGATCCCCCTGTCAAACAGATCCCTGTCAAACAGCTAAAACAGGGAAGCATACACAGATCCCTGTCAAACAGGGAAGCATACACAGATCCCTGTCAAACAGCTAAAACAGGGAAGCATACACAGATCCCTGTCAAACAGTGAAGCATACACAGATCCCTGTCAAACAGGGAAGCATACACAGATCCCTGTCAAACAGGGAAGCATACACAGATCCCTGTCAAACAGGGAAGCATACACAGATCCCTGTCAAACAGGGAAGCATACACAGATCCCTGTCAAACAGGGAAGCATACACAGATCCCTGTCAAACAGGGAAGCATACACAGATCCCTGTCAAACAGGGAAGCATACACAGATCCCTGTCAAACAGCTAAAACAGGGAAGCATACAGTCCATCTTTAGGCCAGTGGATATATTTCATAGGAGAAACAGTTTGAGATAAAAATTGATGTTAAAGTAACTATCAATTGTTTCCATATTTCTATGAAATACCAATATTTAATTAAAATATGAGTGAAATATGGTAATTGACTATGTTCAAAAGCAGATTTTCTCTGTTGGAATCGTGTGGGTGTACACCAACAACAGAATGGTGCGGGCATATAATGGTCATTAAAAATATGAATGTGAGTAGACCGTTGATTGGCCAGCTCAGCCAGTGAGCCGACATGACATCATGTTCTATAATGAAATAGCAAACATTTTTGAAAACAGTCTGAGATACAAGTCTGAGGTGTCTTTTTTTCTTCCAATTTATGCTTTGGCCAGAAATACGAGTATAGGATGAGACAACAACATTATCTGGGTACGAGTTAAGAGAATATGAACTGTTAAAAAAAGTGTGATTTTTTTTTTTTTTTACTGGACAGTTACAATGAGTGACAGACATTTCAAAACATCTGTCATAAATAATTAAGGTGACTGTATTAAAACCATAGAAGTACATATTATCCCTAATTGAATAGGACTTCTGACACACCATCGGCTTCTTGAAGTCGTTGGGTTTAATGCAGCGGATGAAGTAGGGCTGGCAGGCGGTCAGGGTCTTCATCAGGGCGTCTAGGGACTGACGGAACTGACCGCTCAACGTAGGAACACGCTTCTTAGCATCAACCGTTTGCTGCTGTGGAGAAAGAAAGAGAGTGAAATATATCAAGACAGAAAATATAAATATATAATACAGTATACAGAATACACAGTACCAGTCAAACGTTTGGAGACACCTACTCATTCCAGGGTTTTTCTTAATTTTTTTTTACTAGTTTCTACATTGTAGAATAATAGTGAAGGCATCAAAACGATGAAATAACACATATGGAATCATGTAGTAACCAAAAAAAGTGTTCAACAAATCCAAATATATTTTAGATTTAAGATTCTTCAAAGTAGCCATCCTTTGCCTTGATGACAGCTTTGCACACTCTTGGCATTCTCTCAACCAGCTTCATGAGGTAGTCACCTGGAATGCATTACAATTAACAGGTGTGCCTTGTTAGAAGTTAATTTGTGGAATGTCTTGCCTTCTTAATGCGTATGAGCCAATCAGTTGTGATGTGACAAGGTAGGGGTGGTATACAGAGGATAGCCCTATTTGGTAAAAGACCAAGTCCATATTATGGCAATAAAAGCTAAAATAAGCAAAGAGAAACATGTCCATCAATACTTTATGACATGAAGGCCAGACATGAAAGTTTCTTCAAGTGCAGTCGCAAAAACCATCAAACACTATGATGAAACTGGCTCTCATGAAAACCGCCACAGGAGAGGAAGACCCAGAGTTGCCTCTGATGCAGAGGATAAGATCATTAGAGTTAACTAACTGCACCTCAGATTGCAACCCAAATAAATTCTTCACTGAATTCAAGTAAAAGACACATCTCAACATCAGCTGTTCAGAGGAGACTGTGTGAATCAGGTCTTCATGGTTGAATTGCTGCAAAGAAAGCACTACTGAAGGACACCAATAAGAAGAAGAGATTTGCTTGGGCCAAGAAACACGTGCAATGGACATTAGACCAGTGGAAATCTGTCCTTTGGTCTGATGAGTCTACGTTTGAGATTTCTGGTTCCAACTGTCGTGTCTTTGTGAGACGCAGAGTAGGTGAACGGAGGATCTCTGCATGTGTGGTTCCCACCGTGAAGCATGGAGGAGGTGGTGTGATGGCGTGAGGTTGCTTTGCTTGTGACACTGTCAGTGATTTATTTAGAAATCAAGGCACACTTAACCTGCATGACTACCACAGCATTCTGCAGCGATACGCCATCCCATCTGGTTTGCACTTAGAGGGACTATCATCTGTGTAAGGGCTAGTTGGCCAAGAAAGAGAGTGATGGAGTGCTTGATCAGATGACCTGGCCTCCACAATCACCTGACCTCAACCCAATTGAGATGGTTTGGGATGAGTTGGACAGCAGAGTAAAGGAAAAGCAGCCAACAAGTGCTAGGCATATGTGGGATTTCCTTCAAGACTGTTGGAAAAGCATTCCAGGTGAAGCTGGTTCAGAGAATCCCAAGAGTGTGAAATGCTGTCATCAAGGCAAAGGGAGTCTACTTTGAAGAATCTAAAATATGTAATTATTTGTTTTTTCACTTTTTTGGTTACTACAAGAGAGAGAGAAAAACAGAGAGACAGCAACAGAGAGACCGAGACAGAGAGAGAGAGAGAGAGAGAGAGACAGCAACAGAGAGACCCGAAACAGAGAGAGAGAGAGAGACAGCAACAGAGAGACCGAGACAGAGAGAGAGACACCAACAGAGAGACCGAGACAGAGAGAGAGAGAGACAGCAACATAGAGACCGAGACAGAGAGAGAGAGAGAGACAGCAACAGAGAGACCCGAGACAGAGAGAGAGAGACAGCAACAGAGAGACCCGAGACAGAGAGAGAGAGACACCAACAGAGAGACCCGAAACAGAGAGAGAGAGAGAGACAGCAACAGAGAGACCCGAGACAGAGAGAGAGAGACATCAACAGAGAGACCCGAGAGAGAGAGAGAGAGAGAGACATCAACAGAGAGACCCGAGAGAGAGAGAGAGAGAGAGAGACACCAACAGAGAGACCCGAAACAGAGAGAGAGAGACATCAACAGAGAGACCCGAGAGAGAGAGAGAGAGAGAGAGAGACAGCAACAGAGAGAGTGTATGTATTCTTATTTTACTGTATCTGAGTGACTCTAAAATGTAGCTATTTTAAAGCACATTTCCTGCAATTCTACATGTTTTACCATGAGGCTGAGATTCTAAAAATGTTTATATGACATTTGGGGAATTTTTGATTCTCCCTGACTGTCTAGTTTTCACTTTGGGGATTGTTAATATATATATATATATTTTCCATTATCCTTTCTACATACTCTATAACTGGTTGTAGTCGTTTAGACACTGAAAATAATCAATATAGAGGAACCAATGAGGCAGCTTTGTGTTATATTGAATCTGCTCCAGGGGTTTCCTAGGCCTCTTTCCACGGGGTTCCCAGGGTTCCACTGACCCGTAGAGAGTTCTTGGGAGTGATGGTCATCTTGGGGTTGGCGGTGGCTATCTCGCCATTGGAGGAGAGCTCGTTCTGGAATGCCTGCTTTAGCATCTTATTGGAGGATTTCTCCACCAGTTGGATGAGGTCAGTGCTCAGAGCATCTCTGTTCTTCTCAAGGAAACCTAAATAACAACATGAGACTATACTAGTGCTTGTCCCAAATGGCACACTATTCCCTACATAGTGCACTACTTTTGACCAGGGCAAATAGGGAATAGGGTGCCATCTTGGGACGCAGTTACATTATACAGACTTTATAATGATTATATTAAACACAAATAGTGGGCAGGTTGAAATAAGTCAAGTGGATCTCAATCCAACACAGGTACAAACTCTGTCATTACAGTTTAGAGTCTAGCAATACGATGTTTGCGTCTTTGAATAATCTTTTGGGATACCTTTTGAATCGTAGTGGACCACCCCGGCAAAATGCTGGATTCCAAACTGAGTGTCATGGTTGTTTTTAGGGGGAACGTAGACATCGCCCTTCCCGTGTACCTGGTTCATCTTGTTGATCATGGTAGTATCTGTACCCTAAACAAACAGAGACAGACAGAGAGACAGAGAGAGACAGAGAGACAGAGAGAGACAGAGGGACAGAGAGACAGAGAGACAGAGAGAGAGAGAGACAGACAGACAGACAGACAGACAGACAGACAGACAGACAGACAGACAGACAGACAGACAGACAGACAGACAGACAGACACACAGACACACAGACACACAGACACACACAGACAGAACAAAGAACCCGAAGCGTTAGGACCTTTCCACTTGTCTGAGCCAGAACGGCCCATAGCGTAAGAGACTACTTCTTGTTTCTGTAGCTTGAGGCAGCTTGATGTACACGAACATCACCTAGACAGGACGCTAGTCCCTATATAGTGCACTACTATAGACCAGGACCCTATGGCTCCATATTCCCTATATAGTGCACTACTATAGACCAGGACCCTATGGCTCTATATTCCCTACATAGTGCACTACTATAGACCAGGACCCTATGGCTCCATATTCCCTATATAGTGCACTACTACTTTTTGGGGTTGCCGTTCCCCAATTACACTTCGCTCTTCGTGTGCAACTGATGATAAGGCCTATGTATGTTATTAGGTCTTCCCGAATAGCCCCTGTGGATAGGCCAGGGAAGAGAACCATAGCTCTAAAGTGCAAGTAACATTCCGAGTGAGGCCCTGTGATAGACTAGCGTCCTGTCTAGGTGATGTTCGTGTACATCAAGCTGCCTCAAGCTACTCTCTAATATGGAGCCATAGGTTCCTGGTCTATAGTAGTGCACTATATAGGGAATATGGAGCCATAGGGTCCTGGTCTATAGTAGTGCACTATATAGGGAATATGGAGCCATAGGGTCCTGGTCTATAGTAGTGCACTATATAGGGAATATGGAGCCATAGGGTCCTGGTCTATAGTAGTGCACTATATAGGGAATATGGAGCCATAGGGTCCTGGTCTATAGTAGTGCACTATATAGGGAATATGGAGCCATAGGGTCCTGGTCTATAGTAGTGCACTATATAGGGAATATGGAGCCATAGGGTCCTGGTCTATAGTAGTGCACTATATAGGGAATATGGAGCCATAGGGTCCTGGTCTATAGTAGTGCACTATATAGGGAATATGGAGCCATAGGGTCCTATAGTAGTGCACTATATAGGGAATATGGAGCCATAGGGTCCTGGTCTATAGTAGTGCACTATATAGGGAATATGGAGCCATAGGGTCCTGGTCTATAGTAGTGCACTATATAGGGAATATGGAGCCATAGGGTCCTGGTCTATAGTAGTGCACTATATAGGGAATATGGAGCCATAGGGTCCTGGTCTATAGTAGTGCACTATATAGGGAATATGGAGCCATAGGGTCCTGGTCTATAGTAGTGCACTATATAGGGAATATAGAGCCATAGGGTCCTGGTCTATAGTAGTGCACTAAATAGGGAATGGGGCACCATTTGGAGCCATTTGAGACGTGATCTTAAAGTGCAAGGCGGAGACTAGGTACCTTGGGGAAGTTGCTCTCCTCGTCGATAAGTGCCAGGATGTTAAGAGACTTGTTGGCCAGCACGTCCAGTGTTCTCTGGTTGTCGTTGTATTCAATGTGCTTCCAGACGATGTTCTCGCGGGCGTACTCGTCCTGCTCCAGCTTGAAGACATGCTTCACAAAGAACTGCTGCAGCTGCTCGTTGGCGAAGTTGATGCACAGCTGCTCAAAACTGTAACGAAACGAGCGAACGACCCACACAATAATCAAAAGATTGGTTCGACGCACTTTAGGACGATGACTAAAGTCAAAGGCCGACTGACGTTAGGGAGATTAAAGTCGTAAACTGACAGCTGTGCTGCACGGGTTGCAAACTAGATGGGAAGACATTTTCAATGTACCGATTCCATGGTTCATGAACCGATATGCAAAACAACGCAGGATTCAAAACGTAGAATTTTTACAAAATTCTTGCAACCAATAGAATGTAATATATATATATATGGGGGGGATACGAACATCCCAGCTCTGCAGATTCAGCTGCAAAGAGACAGAGTCATTAGATCATTTGTTTTGGTATTGTCCTAATGTAGCTTGTTTTTGGTCACAGGTTCAGGAATGGTTGGAGAAAGTAACATTTACCTGGAGCTAACGCTGCAAAGAACTTTTGTGAAACATCACAGCAGAGTTGAAATATATGGTGTTCAGAGATAGATGGAGTTGAGCTGAGGGGTGTTCAGAGATAGATGGAGTTGAGCTGAGGGGTGTTCAGAGATAGATGGAGTTGAGCTGAGGGGTGTTCAGAGATAGATGGGAGGTGTTGAGCTGAGGGGTGTTCAGAGATAGATGGGAGGAGTTGAGCTGAGGGGTGTTCAGAGATAGATGGGAGGAGTTGAGCTGAGGGGTGTTCAGAGATAGATGGGAGGGGTTGAGATGAGGGGTGTTCAGAGATAGATGGGAGGGGTTGAGGGTAGCTGAAGGATGGGACTGGATGGTGTTCAGAGATAGATGGGAGGGGTTGATGGTAGCTGAAGGATGGGACTGGATGGTGTTCAGAGATAGATGGGAGGGAATGATGGTAGCGGAAGGATGGGATTAAAAACAAATCAAATATATCTATTGTAAAATACATTGTGTCCATTTTTTCAAGAAAACCTGGGATTTCTTTTTGAAAAGTTCATGACATTTTGCAACCCTAATTCCCCCTGTGGGAATGAATGAATTATTTTGTGACGGTACAGACCTGTTTTTGTTGAAGTTCTCGAAGCCGAAGATGTCCAGCAGACCGATAGACTGTCTGACGTAGTTAGTGTCCTCAGGAGGAGGCTTGAACACAGCCTTGTTGATCTTCCCCACCACCCAGACAAACAGCCTACCATAGATGGCCTGGTGGAAAACAGAGCAACAGAGCATAATACTAGCAAACATTATCATACTGTCCTATTTGCATTGTACATTATCATACATTATCTTAGAGACATAATTATATTCTTGCCAAGCATCAACTCCTATGTTCATTACCTAGCCTGGTCCCAGATCAGTTTGTGCTGTCTTGTCATTTTCCCTCAATTTGGCAAGACAAGAAGTGGTACCAGCCTCACCTTGACAAATGCGTCTTTGCCGTCCATGGCCTGGGCTGAGGTAAGAGGTTTGGTCACACTCTCCCTGGAGGTCATGAAGGAACGCTGGGTCAGACTCTTCTCCAGGGCCTTGGGGTCCACCTGAACCACACACAGAGAGGGACATTACAGAGGACAGTGACATGTTAGTCTGGAGCTAACAGATATCACACCATATTCTTGTGTAACCTATCATATTCCTGAGAACCGAAAGCAGTTTCCAGGGTACGGAGACATCTAGAACGTCTGGGATTGAGGCTAGTGACAGGCTGGGATTGAGGCTAGTGACAGGCTGGGATTGAGGCCAGTGACAGGCTGAGATTGAGGCTAGTGACTGGCTGGGATTTAGGCTAGTGACTGGCTGGGACTGAGACCTGTGACAGGCTGGGATTGAGGATAGTGACAGGCTGGGATTGAGACTAGTGACAGGCTGGGATTGAGGCTAGTGACAGGCTGGGATTGAGGCTAGTGACAGGCTGAGATTGAGGCTAGTGACAGGCTGAGATTGAGGCTAGTGACAGGCTGAGATTGAGGCTAGTGACAGGCTGGGATTGAGGATAGTGATAGGCTGGGATTGAGGCTAGTGACAGGCTGGGATTGAGGCTAGTGACAGGCTGGGATTGAGGCTAGTGACAGGCTGGGATTGAGGCTAGTGACAGGCTGGGATTGAGGCTAGTGACAGGCTGGGATTGAGGCTAGTGACAGGCTGGGATTGAGGCTAGTGACAGGCTGGGATTGAGGCTAGTGACAGGCTGGGATTGAGTGACAGGCTGACAGGCTGGGATTGAGGCTGGGATTGTGACAGGCTGGGATTGAGGCTTGACAGGCTGGGATTGAGGCTAGTGACAGGCTGGGATTGAGGCTAGTGACAGGCTGGGATTGAGGCTAGTGACAGGCTGGGATTGAGGCACAGGCTGGGGAGTGACAGGCTGGGATTGAGGCTAGTGACAGGCTGGGATTGAGGCTAGGGCTGGGATTGAGGCTAGTGACAGGCTGGGATTGAGGCTAGTGACAGGCTGGGATTGAGGCTAGTGACAGGCTGGGATTGAGGCCAGTGACAGGCTGGGATTGAGGCTAGTGACAGGCTGAGATTGAGGCTAGTGACAGGCTGGGATTGAGGCTAGTGACAGGCTGGGATTGAGGCTAGTGACAGGCTGGGATTGAGGCAAGTGACTGGCTGGGATTGAGGCTAGTGACAAACTGAGATTGAGGCTAGTGACAGGCTGGGATTGAGTCTAGTGACAGGCTGGGATTGGGGCTAGTGACAGGCTGGGATTGAGTCTAGTGACAGGCTGGGATTGGGGCTAGTGACAGGCTGGGATTGAGGCTAGTGACAGGCTGGGATTGAGGCTAGTGACAGGCTGGGATTGAGGCTAGTGACAGGCTCACCTCCAGAAGTTTGACTGCCATGTTGAAATGATGTGACGTCATGACGTCACAGCTCTCCAGATTATTCAAAATGGTGGCTGGAAGGAACAAAGATACGGAAGTCAGTTACAGCAGGTACTTCAACAGACCAATGGATTTTGACATGCAGAAAAATGTCTTCCTCCCCAACAGCCCCAAACCATGACTCTATCTCAACTTGTCTTTCCGTGATTCCTCAACTCCTGTTTTTATCACCTCCTTCTAAACCTTATTATAGTAGTAGGCTTAAGGTAAAGTCCCAATACTAGACTAGGAGAGAGGGGTTGGGGTAAAGTCCCAATCCTAGACCAGGAGAGAGGGGTTGGGGTAAAATCCCAGACCTAGACCAGGAGAGAGGGGCTAGGGTAAAGTCCCAATCCTAGGGCAGGAGATGCAAGGAATAGGGTGAATAGAGCAAAATTATAAAACCCTCCCTGATCCTGACCTTCAGACATATAAACCTCTCCTCCCTGATCCTGACCTTCAGACATATAAACCTCTCCTCCCTGATCCTGACCTTCAGACATATAAACCTCTCCTCCCTGATCCTGACCTTCAAACATATAAACCTCTCCTCCCTGATCCTGACCTTCAGGCATATAAACCTCTCCTCTCCTCCCTGATCCTGATCTTCAAATATATAAACCTCTCCTCTCCTCCCTGATCCCGACCTTCAGACATATAAACCTCTCCTCTCCTCCCTGATCCTGACCTTCAGACATATAAACCTCTCCTCCCTGATCCTGACCTTCAGACATATAAACCTCTCCTCCCTGATCCTGACCTTCAAACATATAAACCTCTCCTCCCTGATCCTGACCTTCAGACATATAAACCTCTCTCTCCTCCCCTGATCCTGACCTTCAGACATATAAACACCTTCAGACATCCTCCTGATCCTGACCTTCAGACATATACACCTCTCCTCCTGATCCTGACCTTCAGACATATACACTGACCTCCCTGATCCTGACCTTCATATATAAACCTTTCCTCCCTGATTCCTCAACGATCCTGATCCTGTTCAGACATATAAACCTCTCCTCCCTGATCCTGTTCAGACATATAAACCTCTCCTCCCTGATCCTGACCTTCAGACATATAAACCTCTCCTCCCTGATCCCGACCTTCAGACATATAAACCTCTCCTCCCTGATCCTGACCTTCAGACATATAAACCTCTCCTCCCTGATCCTGATCTTCAACGATATAAACCTCTCCTCCCTGATCCTGACCTTCAGACATATAAACCTCTCCTCCCTGATCCTGACCTTCAGACATATAAACCTCTCCTCCCTGATCCTGACCTTCAGACATATAAACCTCTCCTCCCTGATCCTGACCTTCAGACATATAAACCTCTCCTCCCTCCCTGATCCTGACCTTCAAAGATATAAACCTCTCCTCCCTGATCCTGACCTTCAGACATATAAACCTCTCCTCCCTGATCCTGACCTTCAGACATATAAACCTCTCCTCCCTGATCCTGACCTTCAAGATATAAACCTGACCTTCAAACATATAAACCTCTCCTCCCTGATCCTGACCTTCCTCCCCCTGATTCCTGACCTTCAAACATATAAACCTCTCCTCCCTGATCCTGACCTTCAAACATATAAACCTCTCCTCCCTGATCCCGACCTTCAGACATATAAACCTCTCCTCTCCTCTCCTCCCTGATCCTGACCTTCAGACATATAAACCTCTCCTCCCTGATCCCAACCTTCAAAGTGGACGTTTCCCAGGTGCAGCATGGCGGCCAACAGTTTGTTGATCTCCCAGGAGTCATTCTCAGAGAACATCAGGATCTTCATGGCCGAGCGGAAGTGGGCGTACTCCTTAATGTCATCACGCCCATCGCAACTGGTGCAATTACCCTGACAACGCAGAACGACAACAACCAGGCTCAGAACAAGGATGATACTGATGCATTTTGGATCTGGTCCCCATTTACATCAATGAACAATTATCCGTTCACAACTCATACAGAAGCACTGGCAGCACTGTTTATTTTTATTTCATCTTTATAATTTTTTTGGTGTGAATTTTACCCCCTTTTTCTCCCCAATTTCGTGGTATCCAATTGTTTTAGTAGCTACTATCTTGTCTCATCGCTACAACTCCCGTACGGGCTCGGGAGAGACGAAGGTCGAAAGCCATGCGTCCTCCGATACACAACCCAACCAAGCCGCACTGCTTCTTTAACACAGCGCGCATCCAACCCGGAAGCCAGCCGCACCAATGTGTCGGAGGAAACACCGTGCACCTGGCGATCTTGGTTAGCGCGCACTATCTCAGGTGTTGGTAGTAGTACCAATGAGGTCCATAAACACAATACATGTAAATACAAACTATTAGCATATACACTGAGTATACGAAACATTAAGAACACCTTCCTAATATTGTGCTGTCCCATGTTGACTCCAATGCTTCCCACAGTTGTGTCAAGTTCAAATCAAATCAAATTATATTTGGCTGGATGTCCTTTGGGTGGTGGACCGTTGTTGATACACACGGGGAAACTGTTGTGTGTGGAAAAACCCAGCAGCGTTGCAGTTCTTGACACCAACCAGTGCCTGGCACCTACTGGCACCTATTACCATACCTCGTTCAAAGGCACTTAAATATTTTGTCTTGCCCGTTCACCCTCTGAATGGCACACACACAGTTCATGTCTCAATTGTCTCACAATTTTAAAATCCTTCTTTAACATGTCTCCTCCCTTTCATCTACACTGATTGAAGTGGATTTAACAAGTGGCATCAATAAGGAATCATAGCTTTCACCTGGATTCACCTGGTCAGTCTGTGTCATGGAAAGAGCAGGTGTTCATAATGTTTTGTCCACTCTGTGTATATGTCTGTGTTGTTACCATGGTGAGGTAGTTGTACTACATAGTCGTGTGTGTGGTTGTTACCATGGTGAGGTAGTTGTACTCGGAGGCATTGCCTAGAGACAGGATCTTCTTCTGTTCAGCTGGCATCCCCATCAACATACAGTAGAAGATGTGGTAGTTCCTCTCCTCAGGGGCCTGACAAACAAACACCCCTTTAATTGTCACACCCCTTTAACTGTAACACCCCCTTTAATTGTAACACCCCCTTTAACTGTAACACCCCCTTTAACTGTAACACCCCCTTTAACTGTAACACCCCCTTTAATTGTCACACCCCTTTAACTGTAACACCCCCTTTAACTGTAACACCCCCTTTAACTGTAACACCCCCTTTAATTATCACACCCCTTTAATTGTCACACCCCTTTAATTGTCACACCTTTTTAATTGTCACACCCCTTTAATTGTCACACCCCTTTAATTGTCACACCCCTTTAACTGTAACACCCCTTTAACTGTAACACCCCTTTAACTGTAACACCCCCTTTAATTGTAACACCCCTTTAACTGTAACACCCCCTTTAATTGTAACACCCCTTTAACTGTAACACCCCTTTAACTGTAACACCCCTTTAACTGTAACACCCCCTTTAATTGTAACACCCCTTTAACTGTAACACCCCTTTAACTGTAACACCCCTTTAATTGTCACACCCCTTTAACTGTAACACCCCTTTAACTGTAACACATATTTATTGACACACCCCTTTAATTGTAACACCCCTTTAAATGTCACACCCCTTTAACTGTAACACCCCTTTAACTGTCACACCCCTTTAATTGTCACACCCCTTTAACTGTAACATATATTTATTGACATTCTCTCATGGATGTAAATCCATGTCTCCTACCTGTCTGCAGACGCGAGACTTCTCCAAGAGGTACTGCTCTATCTTAGCCCCTTCGATGGCCCCGCCCTTAGTGAAGTTAATGTCTATGTACTTCCCAAAACGACTGGAGTTGTCATTGCGGATGGTTTTGGCATTACCAAAGGCTGAAAGAATAAGCAGAAGTTAAAATATGTAGTGTAAGGTAGTGAAAAAAATCAAATAAAAATGTCATTATAAAAGGGACCACAGGTCCACAGGGAGAACAGATTGAAATCACATGCATTGATTATTCTGGTGCAAGAAGATCCAAGCCTGATGAACGCATGAATCAATCAAATCAAATGGGAGGGGCTCTTTACGCCAGCCCCAAAGCCTTTACCCTCCAGTATAGGGTTAGCCTCCAGAATCTGTTGTTCTATCCAAGAGTGTTGTCCACTGACAGCAGCTAGGAACTGCAGCATCAACTTGGTGCTCTCTGTCTTTCCAGCTCCAGACTCGCCACTGAAACACACAGGGAACATTGTTTTTTTTTTTTAAAGGCTATTACAGTCTAAATGTACTCTTCTAGTTGATTTTATCATGGTGTATGGTCCTGTTTTTTTTTCAAACCTAGTTACTCCCCCCAACACACACAGGGGCAAAAATAATATGTGTTGAATCAAAAAGTGGTTTCCACTTCGATTTTCCACCAAAGAAAATCAATATGATGACATTTGAATCAATGTTGAAAACTGATCATTTTTTAATTTTTTTATCAAAAAGTTGTTTTCAGTGGCGACCCGTCATTCTCAACGACCTGGTTAAATAAAGGTTCAATTTAAAAACATTCAGGGCAGGTTATAAATATGTATTTTTTTTGTGTGTGGGGGGGAGCTTTATTGCATGTTATTTTGGCATACGTGTCACATATCAGTTTGCAAACAATGTTTAACAAATATATCATGTCATTGAGTTAATAAAGCTGCATACAAACACGGACTCTGTTTTCTTGAGTGAGGCAGTTCTGTTGGGACACTAACAGTTTGTCACCGTTACAGAGCAATTCATGTGTTGTTTAGTGTTACGTTGTTTAGTGTTACGTTGTTTAGTGTTACGTTGTTTAGTTGTTTAGTGTTACGTTGTTTAGTGTTACGTTGTTTAGTGTTACGTTGTTTAGTGTTACGTTGTTTAGTGTCACGTTGTTTAGTGTTACGTTGTTTAGTGTTACGTTGTTTAGTGTTACGTTGTTTAGTGTTACGTTGTTTAGTGTTACGTTGTTTAGTTGTTTAGTTGTTTAGTGTTACGTTGTTTAGTAGTTGTTTAGTGTTGTTTAGTGTTACGTTGTTTACGTTGTTTAGTGTTAGTTGTTTAGTTTACGTTGTTTAGTTGTTTTTAGTGTCACGTTGTTTAGTTGTTTTTAGTGTTACGTTGTTTAGTGTTACGTTGTTTAGTGTTACGTTGTTTAGTGTCACGTTGTTTAGTGTTACGTTGTTTAGTGTCACGTTGTTTAGTGTTACGTTGTTTAGTGTTACGTTGTTTAGTGTTACGTTGTTGTTGTTGTTGTTTTCCCCCAACAAGATCGACGTGCTAAAACCTCCGTTGTTTTAAGGCTTCATGAACGTTGAACCCAATGACATGTTACGTGTTTTTGTTATTGATTTCACGTTGAAATCAAGTTAGTTGACAACTCCACCAAATCTAGACGTTGAACTGATGTATGTGTACAACCTCCTGGCCCTCCCCCCTCCCTTCCTCTCTCTCCCCCCTCCCTCTCCTCCCCATCTCACACCTCTCCTCCCCCTCTCACCCCTTCCTCTCCTCACTCTCACCCCTCCCTCTCTCTCCCTCCCTCCCTCCCTCCCTCCCCTCCCTCCCCCCCTCCCTCCTCCTCCCCTCCCTCCTCTCCCTCCCACCCCTCCCTCCCTCTCCCTCCCTCCCTCCCCCTCCCTCCTCTCCTTCCTCCCTCCCTCCCTCCCTCCCTCCCCCTTCCTCCCTCCCTCCCTCTCCCTCCTCCCCCCCCTCCCTCTCCCCCCTCTCCGACCTGATGACACAGCACTGGTCCTTCTTGTTGCGTCTCATGTTGAAGAAGCAGCTGTCTGCGATGGCGAACACGTGTGGCGGCAGCTCTCCCAGCCGGCGGTCCGTGTACAGATGCACCTGCTCTGTAGTATAGAGAGGCAGCAGCTGGTACGGGTTCACTGCCACCAGAATGGAGCCTGTGTAAGTCTAGACACAACACAGAGAACGTTGTGGCTGTCACACACGCAGTGGTACTGAGATGTGTGTGTGAGTGTCTGTTATTGTGTGAGAATGAGAGAGACGTTATCCGTCAGAACGTGGCACTACTGATGAAAAGAGTGTGTGTCCAACAACACCATCCCATTAAAACAACATTCAGTAACTCTACAGTATAACCCTTAGTCTCGCTGGCCTGAGAAAGAGGCTATGCAACCTCCTCCAGCCAGGACACAGCGCAGAGAGGCTACTCAGTCAAGGAAGTGTTTATGATTTACTGTCCAGATACCATGACAACCAGACAACCAATGGTTTGACATTTAAAGGCCTAGTGCAGTCAGAATTCAGTTTGTTTTATTTATCTGTGTTTTATCTCATATTGTACCACAGCTTTTTATTTGTATTTTTTCATCCGTGTTATTTCCTGACAGTTGCTGGTTGAAAATACAATCTACACTGGACCTTCTAATCAGCAGGTCTGAGGGCGGGAGTCTCGGCTATCCATGGCGAAGTCACCAGGCACTAAATAGATTCATAGACCAATAATATCGACAGTTCCAAACCTCTCTGCCAATAACAGCTAGTTTCCCCCCCCCCCCCCCTCCCACTCAGACTACTCCCAGACAGTCCTAGCAAAAGTCTTGCTTGAAAAATAGTTTTTTTTTTTGTGTTTGTTGCCCATTTCAATAGAAATCTATTACGGTAAAGTAAGAAATGATTTGATAATTGAAATAAACACCTTTGCATTGGTTCTTTTTTCTATTTTACCCAGTTAAGATACTACTATCTATAAGGTTAGAAAGTCACTGCAATGGGTTTGGTGTTCAGAAGCCACATATAAAATATCAAACAAAAAAACATCGTCCCCCTTGTTGTCTATAATTTCTATAACAAGTCCTGATTCATGAAAGCAAGCAGACAAAACAGTGGTTTAGGGTGTTGGCAGCTTGGCAGGGCAACACCGGAACGTTCTCATTCAACACATAAGAGGAACATTAGTCTCTATGGAGACAAACACCCGTGTGATTATCCTAACTACAGGGCAAAGTCTATCTATCTGTCACAGACAGAGCATTCACTTCAGCCAGAGAGGAATACTGTGCTGAGTCTCCATTTGAGCCTAAACCACCCGTCATCATGAACAAACTAGTTATATATCATCTATTGTGAATGGGGTTCTTTTTAACCAAGAAGATGACAGTTGAGTCTTTGCATAATGTTTGATCACTTATGATCAGTGGTCTGTCAATAAAAATATATGTGGTTCTACCTGACTCTACCAGACTCTACCCGGTTCTACCAGACTCTACCCGGTTCTACCAGACTCTACCTGGTTCTACCAGACTCTACCTGGTTCTACCAGACTCTACCCGGTTCTACCAGACTCTACCAGACTCTGCCTGGTTTAAGCAAACTCTACCAGACTCTGCCCGGTTCTACCAGACTCTACCAGACTCTACCTGGTTCTACCAGACTCTACCCGGTTCTACCAGACTCTACCAGACTCTGCCTGGTTTAAGCAAACTCTACCAGACTCTGCCAGACTCTGCCTGGTTCTACCAGACTCTACCCGACTCTACCTGGTTCTACCAGACTCTACACAACTCTACATGACCCTACCAGACTCTAAATGACTCTATGACTCTACATGACTCTACCTGGTTCTACCAGACTCTACCTGGTTCTACCAGACTCTACCTGGTTCTTACAGACTCTACCAGACTCTACCCGACTCTACCCGGTTCTACCTGGTTCTACCAGACTCCACATAGTTCTACCAGACTCTACCTGACTCCTCCCGGTTCTACCCAGTTCTATCAGACTCTACCCGGTTCTACCATACTCTACCCAACTCTACCTGACTCTGCCTGGTTTAACCAAACTCTACCTGACTCTACCTGGTTTAACCAAACTCTACCAGACTCTACCAGACTCTACCTGGTTCTCCCTGGTTCTACCAGACTCTACCCGGTTCTACCAGACTCTACATGACTCTACCAGACTCTACCAGACTCTACCAGACTCTACCCGGTTCTACCCGACTCTACCTGGTTTAACCGAACTCTACCTGACTCTACCTGGTTCTACCTGACTCTACCTGGTTCTACCTTTCACACATCTCCGCAACTTCCTTATCAGTTGTTATCAACAAAGGCATAATTTGTACCATTTTGCACATCCCATGGGGGGGGGGGGTGCAATAATTGTGGATTACAGATACAATGATATGAATAGGGACTAAATAATTGACATGTATGTAATATACTAACATAGATGATCCCGTCCTTGTGTCGGACCAGGAGGTTCCTGAGGAGCCCGGCCTCGTTGAGGTCTCCCAGTCTGATCATGTCGTCCACTCCGTTAACAGACGTAGGGTGCATGGGCCGGAATCCATCCTCTTTCTTCTTGTTGATCTCGTGCTCCTGCAACGATCAATGACACTATCACAATATATCACAATATATCACAATATATCACAATATCAGGAGAAATATTTCATTCTGAGATTTCACAGACCAAAAAAACACAAAAAAAAACATCCAGCTCTTCATTTCACTTTAAATAACCCCAAAAATAAATGAATAAATGTCCTCATGAGAAGTTATTTTGTGGAGTGGTTCAAGATAAAATAGTAAACAGAAACCCCAACAAAAAGAGGACATTACACATAACAATATTTCACAAAAACATTCAGGTGTACAGGACAGGTACAGTACCTTCCAGTAGACAGTTAGGAGGTACAGGTAGGTATTGGACAGGTAACTAGGTACAGTACCTTCCAGTAGACAGTTAGGAGGTACAGGTAGGTATTGGACAGGTAACTAGGTACAGTACCTTCCAGTAGACAGTTAGGAGGTGCAGGTAGGTATTGGACAGGTAACTAGGTACCTTCCAGTAGACAGTTAGGAGGTACAGGTAGGTATTGGACAGGTAACTAGGTACAGTACCTTCCAGTAGACAGTTAGGAGGTACAGGTAGGTATTGGACAGGTAACTAGGTACAGTACCTTCCAGTAGACAGTTAGGAGGTGCAGGTAGGTATTGGACAGGTAACTAGGTACCTTCCAGTAGACAGTTAGGAGGTACAGGTAGGTATTGGACAGGTAACTAGGTACAGTACCTTCCAGTAGACAGTTAGGAGGTACAGGTAGGTATTGGACAGGTAACTAGGTACAGTACCTTCCAGTAGACAGTTAGGAGGTACAGGTAGGTATTGGACAGGTAACTAGGTACCTTCCAGTAGACAGTTAGGAGGTACAGGTAGGTATTGGACAGGTAACTAGGTACAGTACCTTCCAGTAGACAGTTAGGAGGTACAGGTAGGTATTGGACAGGTAACTAGGTACCTTCCAGTAGACAGTTAGGAGGTACAGGTAGGTATTGGACAGGTAACTAGGTACAGTACCTTCCAGTAGACAGTTAGGAGGTACAGGTAGGTATTGGACAGGTAACTAGGTACAGTACCTTCCAGTAGACAGTTAGGAGGTACAGGTAGGTATTGGACAGGTAACTAGGTACAGTACCTTCCAGTAGACAGTTAGGAGGTACAGGTAGGTATTGGACAGGTAACTAGGTACAGTACCTTCCAGTAGACAGTTAGGAGGTACAGGTAGGTATTGGACAGGTAACTAGGTACAGTACCTTCCAGTAGACAGTTAGGAGGTACAGGTAGGTATTGGACAGGTAACTAGGTACAGTACCTTCCAGTAGACAGTTAGGAGGTACAGGTAGGTATTGGACAGGTAACTAGGTACAGTACTTCCAGTAGACAGTTAGGAGGTACAGGTAGGTATTGGACAGGTAACTAGGTACAGTACCTTCCAGTAGACAGTTAGGAGGTACAGGTAGGTATTGGACAGGTAACTAGGTACAGTACCTTCCAGTAGACAGTTAGGAGCTACAGGTAGGTATTGGACAGGTAACTAGGTACAGTACCTTCCAGTAGACAGTTAGGAGATACAGGTAGGTATTGGACAGGTAACTAGGTACAGTACCTTCCAGTAGACAGTTAGGAGGTACAGGTAGGTATTGGACAGGTAACTAGGTACCTTCCAGTAGACAGTTAGGAGGTACAGGTAGGTATTGGACAGGTAACTAGGTACAGTACCTTCCAGTAGACAGTTAGGAGGTACAGGTAGGTATTGGACAGGTAACTAGGTACAGTACCTTCCAGTAGACAGTTAGGAGCTACAGGTAGGTATTGGACAGGTAACTAGGTACCTTCCAGTAGACAGTTAGGAGATACAGGTAGGTATTGGACAGGTAACTAGGTACAGTACCTTCCAGTAGACAGTTAGGAGGTACAGGTAGGTATTGGACAGGTAACTAGGTACAGTACCTTCCAGTAGACAGTTAGGAGGTACAGGTAGGTATTGGACAGGTAACTAGGTACAGTACCTTCCAGTAGACAGTTAGGAGGTACAGGTAGGTATTGGACAGGTAACTAGGTACAGTACCTTCCAGTAGACAGTTAGGAGGTACAGGTAGGTATTGGACAGGTAACTAGGTACCTTCCAGTAGACAGTTAGGAGGTACAGGTAGGTATTGGACAGGTAACTAGGTACAGTACCTTCCAGTAGACAGTTAGGAGGTACAGGTAGGTATTGGACAGGTAACTAGGTACAGTACCTTCCAGTAGACAGTTAGGAGGTACAGGTAGGTATTGGACAGGTAACTAGGTACAGTACCTTCCAGTAGACAGTTAGGAGGTACAGGTAGGTATTGGACAGGTAACTAGGTACAGTACCTTCCAGTAGACAGTTAGGAGGTACAGGTAGGTATTGGACAGGTAACTAGGTACCCTTCCAGTAGACAGTTAGGAGGTACAGGTAGGTATTGGACAGGTAACTAGGTACAGTACCTTCCAGTAGACAGTTAGGAGGTACAGGTAGGTATTGGACAGGTAACTAGGTACAGTACCTTCCAGTAGACAGTTAGGAGATACAGGTAGGTATTGGACAGGTAACTAGGTACACCTTCCAGTAGACAGTTAGGAGGTACAGGTAGGTATTGGACAGGTAACTAGGTACAGTACCTTCCAGTAGACAGTTAGGAGGTACAGGTAGGTATTGGACAGGTAACTAGGTACAGTACCTTCAGTAGACAGTTAGGAGATACAGGTTTCCAGTAGACAGTTAGGAGGTACAGGTAGGTATTGGACAGGTAACTAGGTACAGTACTTCCAGTAGACAGTTAGGAGGTACAGGTAGGTATTGGACAGGTAACTAGGTACAGTACCTTCCAGTAGACAGTTAGGAGGTACAGGTAGGTATTGGACAGGTAACTAGGTACAGTACCTTCCAGTAGACAGTTAGGAGGTACAGGTAGGTATTGGACAGGTAACTAGGTACAGTACCTTCCAGTAGACAGTTAGGAGGTACAGGTAGGTATTGGACAGGTAACTAGGTACAGTACCTTCCAGTAGACAGTTAGGAGGTACAGGTAGGTATTGGACAGGTAACTAGGTACAGTACCTTCCAGTAGACAGTTAGGAGATACAGGTAGGTATTGGACAGGTAACTAGGTACAGTACCTTCCAGTAGACAGTTAGGAGGTACAGGTAGGTATTGGACAGGTAACTAGGTACAGTACCTTCCAGTAGACAGTTAGGAGGTAGGAGGTACAGGTAGGTATTGGACAGGTAACTAGGTACAGTACCTTCCAGTAGACAGTTAGGAGGTACAGGTAGGTATTGGACAGGTAACTAGGTACAGTACCTTCCAGTAGACAGTTAGGAGGTACAGGTAGGTATTGGACAGGTAACTAGGTACAGTACCTTCCAGTAGACAGTTAGGAGGTACAGGTAGGTATTGGACAGGTAACTAGGTACAGTACCTTCCAGTAGACAGTTAGGAGATACAGGTAGGTATTGGACAGGTAACTAGGTACCTTCCAGTAGACAGTTAGGAGATACAGGTAGGTATTGGACAGGTAACTAGGTACAGTACCTTCCAGTAGACAGTTAGGAGGTACAGGTAGGTATTGGACAGGTAACTAGGTACCTTCCAGTAGACAGTTAGGAGGTACAGGTAGGTATTGGACAGGTAACTAGGTACAGTACCTTCCAGTAGACAGTTAGGAGGTACAGGTAGGTATTGGACAGGTAACTAGGGGTACAGTACCTTCCAGTAGACAGTTAGGAGGTACAGGTAGGTATTGGACAGGTAACTAGGTACAGTACCTTCCAGTAGACAGTTAGGAGGTACAGGTAGGTATTGGACAGGTAACTAGGTACAGTACCTTCCAGTAGACAGTTAGGAGGTACAGGTAGGTATTGGACAGGTAACTAGGTACAGTACCTTCCAGTAGACAGTTAGAGGTACAGGTAGGTATTGGACAGGTAACTAGGTACAGTACCTTCCAGTAGACAGTTAGGAGGTACAGGTAGGTATTGGACAGGTAACTAGGTACCCTTCCAGTAGACAGTTAGGAGGTACAGGTAGGTATTGGACAGGTAACTAGGTACAGTACCTTCCAGTAGACAGTTAGGAGGTACAGGTAGGTATTGGACAGGTAACTAGGTACAGTACCTTCCAGTAGACAGTTAGGAGGTACAGGTAGGTATTGGACAGGTAACTAGGTACAGTACCTTCCAGTAGACAGTTAGGAGGTACAGGTAGGTATTGGACAGGTAACTAGGTACAGTACCTTCCAGTAGACAGTTAGGAGGTACAGGTAGGTATTGGACAGGTAACTAGGTACAGTACCTTCCAGTAGACAGTTAGGAGGTACAGGTAGGTATTGGACAGGTAACTAGGTACAGTACCTTCCAGACAGTTAGACAGGTTATTGGAGGTACAGGTAGGACAGTTGGAGGTACAGGTAGGTATTGGACAGGTAATAGGTACAGTACCTTCCAGTAGACAGTTAGGAGGTACAGGTAGGTATTGGACAGGTAACTAGGTACAGTACCTTCCAGTAGACAGTTAGGAGGTACAGGTAGGTATTGGACAGGTAACTAGGTACAGTACTTTCCAGTAGACAGTTAGGAGGTACAGGTAGGTATTGACAGGTAACTAGGTACAGTACCTTCCAGTAGACAGTTAGGAGGTACAGGTAGGTATTGGACAGGTAACTAGGTACCTTCCAGTAGACAGTTAGGAGGTACAGGTAGGTATTGGACAGGTAACTAGGTACAGTACCTTCCAGTAGACAGTTAGGAGGTACAGGTAGGTATTGGACAGGTAACTAGGTACAGTACCTTCCAGTAGACAGTTAGGAGGTACAGGTAGGTATTGGACAGGTAACTAGGTACAGTACTTCCAGTAGACAGTTAGGAGGTACAGGTAGGTATTGGACAGGTAACTAGGTACAGTACCTTCCAGTAGACAGTTAGGAGGTACAGGTAGGTATTGGACAGGTAACTAGGTACAGTACCTTCCAGTAGACAGTTAGGAGGTACAGGTAGGTATTGGACAGGTAACTAGGTACAGTACCTTCCAGTAGACAGTTAGGAGGTACAGGTAGGTATTGGACAGGTAACTAGGTACAGTACCTTCCAGTAGACAGTTAGGAGGTACAGGTAGGTATTGGACAGGTAACTAGGTACAGTACCTTCCAGTAGACAGTTAGGAGGTACAGGTAGGTATTGGACAGGTAACTAGGCACAGTACCTTCCAGTAGACAGTTAGGAGGGTACAGGTAGGTATTGGACAGGTAACTAGGTACAGTACCTTCCAGTAGACAGTTAGGAGGTACAGGTAGGTATTGGACAGGTAACTAGGTACAGTACCTTCCAGTAGACAGTTAGGAGGTACAGGTAGGTATTGGACAGGTAACTAGGTACAGTACCTTCCAGTAGACAGTTAGGAGGTACAGGTAGGTATTGGACAGGTAACTAGGTACAGTTTCCAGTAGACAGTTAGGAGGTACAGGTAGGTATTGGACAGGTAACTAGGTACAGTACCTTCCAGTAGACAGTTAGGAGGTACAGGTAGGTATTGGACAGGTAACTAGGTACAGTACCTTCCAGTAGACAGTTAGGAGGTACAGGTAGGTATTGGACAGGTAACTAGGTACAGTACCTTCCAGTAGACAGTTAGGAGGTACAGGTAGGTATTGGACAGGTAACTAGGTACCTTCCAGTAGACAGTTAGGAGGTACAGGTAGGTATTGGACAGGTAACTAGGTACAGTACCTTCCAGTAGACAGTTAGGAGGTACAGGTAGGTATTGGACAGGTAACTAGGTACAGTACCTTCCAGTAGACAGTTAGGAGGTACAGGTAGGTATTGGACAGGTAACTAGGTACAGTACCTTCCAGTAGACAGTTAGGAGATACAGGTAGGTATTGGACAGGTAACTAGGTACAGTACCTTCCAGGACAGTTAGGAGGTACAGGTAGGTATTGGACAGGTAACTAGGTACAGTACCTTCCAGTAGACAGTTAGGAGGTACAGGTAGGTATTGGACAGGTAACTAGGTACAGTACCTTCCAGTAGACAGTTAGGAGGTACAGGTAGGTATTGGACAGGTAACTAGGTACAGTACCTTCCAGTAGACAGTTAGGAGGTACAGGTAGGTATTGGACAGGTAACTAGGTACAGTACTTCCAGTAGACAGTTAGGAGGTACAGGTAGGTATTGGACAGGTAACTAGGTACAGTACCTTCCAGTAGACAGTTAGGAGGTACAGGTAGGTATTGGACAGGTAACTAGGTACAGTACCTTCCAGTAGACAGTTAGGAGGTACAGGTAGGTATTGGACAGGTAACTAGGTACAGTACCTTCCAGTAGACAGTTAGGAGGTACAGGTAGGTATTGGACAGGTAACTAGGTACAGTACCTTCCAGTAGACAGTTAGGAGGTACAGGTAGGTATTGGACAGGTAACTAGGTACAGTACTTCCAGTAGACAGTTAGGAGGTACAGGTAGGTATTGGACAGGTAACTAGGTACAGTACCTTCCAGTAGACAGTTAGGAGGTACAGGTAGGTATTGGACAGGTAACTAGGTACAGTACCTTCCAGTAGACAGTTAGGAGGTACAGGTAGGTATTGGACAGGTAACTAGGTACAGTACCTTCCAGTAGACAGTTAGGAGGTACAGGTAGGTATTGGACAGGTAACTAGGTACAGTACCTTCCAGTAGACAGTTAGGAGGTACAGGTAGGTATTGGACAGGTAACTAGGTACCCTTCCAGTAGGAGGTACAGTTAGGAGGTAACAGGTTAGAGGTACAGGTAGGTATTGGACAGGTAACTAGGTACAGTACCTTCCAGTAGACAGTTAGGAGGTACAGGTAGGTATTGGACAGGTAACTAGGTACAGTACCTTCCAGTAGACAGTTAGGAGGTACAGGTAGGTATTGGACAGGTAACTAGGTACAGTACCTTCCAGTAGACAGTTAGGAGGTACAGGTAGGTATTGGACAGGTAACTAGGTACAGTACCTTCCAGTAGACAGTTAGGAGGTACAGGTAGGTATTGGACAGGTAACTAGGTACAGTACCTTCCAGTAGACAGTTAGGAGGTACAGGTAGGTATTGGACAGGTAACTAGGTACAGTACCTTCCAGTAGACAGTTAGGAGGTACAGGTAGGTATTGGACAGGTAACTAGGTACAGTACCTTCCAGTAGACAGTTAGGAGATACAGGTAGGTATTGGACAGGTAACTAGGTACAGTACCTTCCAGTAGACAGTTAGGAGGTACAGGTAGGTATTGGACAGGTAACTAGGTACAGTACCTTCCAGTAGACAGTTAGGAGGTACAGGTAGGTATTGGACAGGTAACTAGGTACAGTACCTTCCAGTAGACAGTTAGGAGGTACAGGTAGGTATTGGACAGGTAACTAGGTACCTTCCAGTAGACAGTTAGGAGGTACAGGTAGGTATTGGACAGGTAACCAGGTACAGTAACTTCCAGTAGACAGTTAGGAGGTACAGGTAGGTATTGGACAGGTAACTAGGTACAGTACCTTCCAGTAGACAGTTAGGAGGTACAGGTAGGTATTGGACAGGTAACTAGGTACAGTACCTTCCAGTAGACAGTTAGGAGGTACAGGTAGGTATTGGACAGGTAACTAGGTACAGTACCTTCCAGTAGACAGTTAGGAGATACAGGTAGGTATTGGACAGGTAACTAGGTACCCTTCCAGTAGACAGTTAGGAGGTACAGGTAGGTATTGGACCTTCCAGTAGACAGTTAGTAAGGTACAGGTAGGTACAGGTACCTTCAGTAGACAGTTAGGAGGTACAGGTAGGTATTGGACAGGTAACTAGGTACAGTACCTTCCAGTAGACAGTTAGGAGGTACAGGTAGGTATTGGACAGGTAACTAGGTACAGTACCTTCCAGTAGACAGTTAGGAGGTACAGGTAGGTATTGGACAGGTAACTAGGTACAGTACCTTCCAGTAGACAGTTAGGAGGTACAGGTAGGTATTGGACAGGTAACTAGGTACAGTACCTTCCAGTAGACAGTTAGGAGGTACAGGTAGGTATTGGACAGGTAACTAGGTACAACCTCCAGGACACAGTACAGGTAGGTATTGGACCTTCCAGTAGACAGTTAGGAGGTACAGGTAGGTATTGGACAGGTAACTAGGTACAGTACCTTCCAGTAGACAGTTAGGAGGTACAGGTAGGTATTGGACAGGTAACTAGGTACAGTACCTTCCAGTAGACAGTTAGGAGGTACAGGTAGGTATTGGACAGGTAACTAGGTACACCTTCCAGTAGACAGTTAGGAGGTACAGGTAGGTATTGGACAGGTAACTAGGTACAGTACCTTCCAGTAGAGACAGTTAGGAGGTACAGGTAGGTATTGGACAGGTAACTAGGTACCCTTCCAGTAGACAGTTAGGAGGTACAGGTAGGTATTGGACAGGTAACTAGGTACAGTACCTTCCAGTAGACAGTTAGGAGGTACAGGTAGGTATTGGACAGGTAACTAGGTACAGTACCTTCCAGTAGACAGTTAGGAGGTACAGGTAGGTATTGGACAGGTAACTAGGTACAGTACCTTCCAGTAGACAGTTAGGAGGTACAGGTAGGTATTGGACAGGTAACTGGTACAGTACCTTCCAGTAGACAGTTAGGAGGTACAGGTAGGTATTGGACAGGTAACTAGGTACAGTACCTTCCAGTAGACAGTTAGGAGGTACAGGTAGGTATTGACAGGTAGGTATTGGACAGTTAGGAGGTAACAGGTAACTAGGTACAGTACCTTCCAGTAGACAGTTAGGAGGTACAGGTAGGTATTGGACAGGTAACTAGGTACCTTCCAGTAGACAGTTAGGAGGTACAGGTAGGTATTGGACAGGTAACTAGGTACAGTACCTTCCAGTAGACAGTTAGGAGGTACAGGTAGGTATTGGACAGGTAACTAGGTACCTTCCAGTAGACAGTTAGGAGGTACAGGTAGGTATTGGACAGGTAACTAGGTACAGTACCTTCCAGTAGACAGTTAGGAGGTACAGGTAGGTATTGGACAGGTAACTAGGTACAGTACCTTCCAGTAGACAGTTAGGAGGTACAGGTAGGTATTGGACAGGTAACTAGGTACAGTACCTTCCAGTAGACAGTTAGGAGATACAGGTAGGTATTGGACAGGTAACTAGGTACCCTTCCAGTAGACAGTTAGGAGGTACAGGTAGGTATTGGACAGGTAACTAGGTACAGTACCTTCCAGTAGACAGTTAGGAGGTACAGGTAGGTATTGGACAGGTAACTAGGTACCTTCCTTCAGTAGACAGTTAGGAGGTACAGGTACAGGTATTGGACAGGTAACTAGGTACCTTCCAGTAGACAGTTAGGAGGTACAGGTAGGTATTGGACAGGTAACTAGGTACAGTACCTTCCAGTAGACAGTTAGGAGGTACAGGTAGGTATTGGACAGGTAACTAGGTACAGTACCTTCCAGTAGACAGTTAGGAGGTACAGGTAGGTATTGGACAGGTAACTAGGTACAGTACCTTCCAGTAGACAGTTAGGAGGTACAGGTAGGTATTGGACAGGTAACTAGGTACAGTACCTTCCAGTAGACAGTTAGGAGGTACAGGTAGGTATTGGACAGGTAACTAGGTACAGTACCTTCCAGTGAGACAGTTAGGAGGTACAGGTAGGTATTGGACAGGTAACTAGGTACAGTACCTTCCAGTAGACAGTTAGAGATACAGGTAGGTATTGGACAGGTAACTAGGTACCTTCCAGTAGACAGTTAGGAGGTACAGTACCTTCCAGTACCTTCAGTAGACAGTTAGGAGGTACAGGTAGGTATTGGACAGGTAACTAGGTACAGTACCTTCCAGTAGACAGTTAGGAGATACAGGTAGGTATTGGACAGGTAACTAGGTACAGTACCTTCCAGTAGACAGTTAGGAGGTACAGGTAGGTATTGGACAGGTAACTAGGTACCTTCCAGTAGACAGTTAGGAGGTACAGGTAGGTATTGGACAGGTAACTAGGTACAGTACCTTCCAGTAGACAGTTAGGAGGTACAGGTAGGTATTGGACAGGTAACTAGGTACAGTACCTTCCAGTAGACAGTTAGGAGCTACAGGTAGGTATTGGACAGGTAACTAGGTACCTTCCAGTAGACAGTTAGGAGGTACAGGTAGGTATTGGACAGGTAACTAGGTACAGTACCTTCCAGTAGACAGTTAGGAGGTACAGGTAGGTATTGGACAGGTAACTAGGTACAGTACCTTCCAGTAGACAGTTAGGAGGTACAGGTAGGTATTGGACAGGTAACTAGGTACAGTACCTTCCAGTAGACAGTTAGGAGGTACAGGTAGGTATTGGACAGGTAACTGAGGTACAGTACCTTCCAGTAGACAGTTAGGAGGTACAGGTAGGTATTGGACAGGTAACTAGGTACCTTCCAGTAGACAGTTAGGAGGTACAGGTAGGTATTGGACAGGTAACTAGGTACAGTACCTTCCAGTAGACAGTTAGGAGGTACAGGTAGGTATTGGACAGGTAACTAGGTACCTTCCAGTAGACAGTTAGGAGGTACAGGTAGGTATTGGACAGGTAACTAGGTACAGTACCTTCCAGTAGACAGTTAGGAGGTACAGGTAGGTATTGACAGGTAACTAGGTACAGTACCTTCCAGTAGACAGTTAGGAGGTACAGGTAGGTATTGGACAGGTAACTAGGTACAGTACCTTCCAGTAGACAGTTAGGAGGTACAGGTAGGTATTGGACAGGTAACTAGGTACAGTACCTTCCAGTAGACAGTTAGGAGGTACAGGTAGGTATTGGACAGGTAACTGGGTAACCTTCCAGTACAGTAGGTATTGGACAGGTAACTTCCAGTAGACAGTTAGGAGGTACAGGTAGGTATTGGACAGGTAACTAGGTACAGTACCTTCCAGTAGACAGTTAGGAGGTACAGGTAGGTATTGGACAGGTAACTAGGTACAGTACCTTCCAGTAGACAGTTAGGAGGTACAGGTAGGTATTGGACAGGTAACTAGGTACAGTACCTTCCAGTAGACAGTTAGGAGGTACAGGTAGGTATTGGACAGGTAACTAGGTACAGTACCTTCCAGTAGACAGTTAGGAGGTACAGGTACAGGTAGGTATTGGACAGGTAGGAGGTAGGTAGGTATTGGACAGGTACCTTCCAGTAGACAGTTAGGAGGTACAGGTAGGTATTGGACAGGTAACTAGGTACAGTACTTCCAGTAGACAGTTAGGAGGTACAGGTAGGTATTGGACAGGTAACTAGGTACCTTCCAGTAGACAGTTAGGAGGTACAGGTAGGTATTGGACAGGTAACTAGGTACAGTACCTTCCAGTAGACAGTTAGGAGGTACAGGTAGGTATTGGACAGGTAACTAGGTACAGTACCTTCCAGTAGACAGTTAGGAGGTACAGGTAGGTATTGGACAGGTAACTAGGTACAGTACCTTCCAGTAGACAGTTAGGAGGTACAGGTAGGTATTGGACAGGTAACATAGGTACAGTACCTTCCAGGCAGACAGTTAGGAGGTACAGGTAGGTATTGGACAGGTAACTAGGTACCTTCCAGTAGACAGTTAGGAGGTACAGGTAGGTATTGGACAGGTAACTAGGTACAGTACCTTCCAGTAGACAGTTAGGAGGTACAGGTAGGTATTGGACAGGTAACTAGGTACAGTACCTTCCAGTAGACAGTTAGGAGGTACAGGTAGGTATTGGACAGGTAACTAGGTACCTTCCAGTAGACAGTTAGGAGGTACAGGTAGGTATTGGACAGGTAACTAGGTACCTTCCAGTAGACAGTTAGGAGGTACAGGTAGGTATTGGACAGGTAACTAGGTACCTTACAGTAGACAGTTAGGAGGTACAGGTAGGTATTGGACAGGTAACTAGGTACAGTACCTTCCAGTAGACAGTTAGGAGGTACAGGTAGGTATTGGACAGGTAACATTGGAGGTACAGTACCTTCCAGTAGACAGTTAGGAGCTACAGGTAGGTATTGGACAGGTAACTAGGTACCTTCCAGTAGACAGTTAGGAGGTACAGGTAGGTATTGGACAGGTAACTAGGTACAGTACCTTCCAGTAGACAGTTAGGAGGTACAGGTAGGTATTGGACAGGTAACTAGGTACAGTACCTTCCAGTAGACAGTTTAGAGGTACAGGTAGGTATTGGACAGGTAACTAGGTACCTTCCAGTAGACAGTTAGGAGGTACAGGTAGGTATTGGACAGGTAACTAGGTACCTTCCAGTAGACAGTTAGGAGGTACAGGTAGGTATTGGACAGGTAACTAGGTACAGTACCTTCCAGTAGACAGTTAGGAGGTACAGGTAGGTATTGGACAGGTAACTTAGGAGGTACAGTACCTTCCAGGTAGACAGTTAGGAGGTACAGGTAGGTATTGGACAGGTAACTAGGTACAGTACCTTCCAGTAGACAGTTAGGAGGTACAGGTAGGTATTGGACAGGTAACATAGGTACAGTACCTTCAGTAGACAGTTAGGAGGTACAGGTAGGTATTGGACAGGTAACTAGGTACCTTCCAGTGCAGTTAGGAGGTACAGGTAGGTATTGGACAGGTAACTAGGTACAGTACCTTCCAGTAGACAGTTAGGAGGTACAGGTAGGTATTGGACAGGACAGTAAGGCAAGTAGGTACAGTACCTTCCAGTAGACAGTTTAGAGGTACAGGTAGGTATTGGACAGGTAACTAGGTACCTTCCAGTAGACAGTTAGGAGGTACAGGTAGGTATTGGACAGGTAAGTGACAGGTACCTTCCAGGTAGACAGTTAGGAGGAGGTACAGGTAGGTATTGGACAGGTAACTAGGTACCTTCCAGTAGACAGGTAGGAGGTACAGGTAGGTATTGGATAGGTAACTAGGTACAGTACCTTTCCTTCATCATCGAAGAGCTGCAGCTTTCCAGTGTCGGTCAGCTTGACCTCAGCTCCGATGGCCACTCCCTGCCCGGAGTCTACCCACACCCATTCACCCTGTGGGAGGGGAGGGGGGGGGGGGGGGTGATGTACTTAGTCAATACTAAGAATACTGGACTACATACTGAGATAAAACTATGGAAAATTCACCTGCACAGACATACTATGAAAGATATTGCTTAAAATCCTTTTAACTATTCTCCCGAAATAATGTTTAAATTCAGTCTGTGACATATTTTCTGTCAAATGTTGAGGATAGATCCTGTTTCTAATCATACAAGCAGATCTCAAACATTTTGTATTAGAAGAGTACAGTAATAGGTGTCTTACCTTCCTCAAAACCACCATGATTAAAAAATGTCTCGTCTCCAATCTATAGATTTAGAGAAAAAAAAACACAGGTGTATATGAAACCATATCGTGTAGAAAGTGCACTACGAAGTGCACTACGTTTGACCAGAGCCCTATTGGGCCCTGGTCAAAATGTATTGCACTATCCTGGGAATAGTGTGACATTTTGGATACAGACAATATATCAGTGGTATAAAATGGCTGCCATGTCAGCCAAGACCACTCCCTTTTTACAGTAAAACAATATTGACACATTGTGACAGCTGATGGTTAAGGCCTTGTGATTCCTGCTCCAATATATTGAATTTAAGTTTAGGTTTCACTGTCTCATATGAAATCAAATGATTCAATAGAATCTGAATCCCATTAAGAACCAAATCCCATTTAAATCCCATTAAGAATCAAATCCCATTTAAATCCCATTAAGTTAAGACAATTACGGTTCAAACCACCCACTATAGCAGCCCATGTCTTACCTGTAGAGGTTATATTGCTGTAGAGGTCTATTAGAAAGCTCTCCCTGGTCCTGTAGACAGTTCAGTCCTCAGCCACCGTTCAATTGTCTGTCCTGTCCAGTCCGTCCAAGAGAAATAAAAGAGACAGTACTGTGAACCAGGAAACAGGAGGACAGTGAGCTATGCCAACACAGCACAGCCAGCACCCCTTTATGGCCTGAAGACTTTGATCTCAGACACCCAGCACGGGAAATAATCAGGGCAGTTACAGTCAACGCATGGCAGGTAGGTCCAGTAGAGGTAACACCCAGCACAGGTACACTGACGGAAGGCCTAACCCGAGGAGGGCCTAACCGAGGAAGGCCTAACCAGGAAGGCCTAACTCCGGGCGAAAGCTAACCCGAGGAAGACCTAACCGAGGAAGGCCTAACCCTGAGAAGGCCTAACCCGACGAAGGCCTAACCCGAGGAAAGCCTAACCCGAGGAAAGCCTAACCCGAGGAAGGCCTAACTCATACGAAGGCCTAACCCGAGGAAGGCTAACCCGAGGAAAGCCTAACCCAAGGAAGGCCTAACCCGAGGAAGGCCTAACCAGAGAAAGCCCTAACCCGAGGAAGGCCTAACCCGAGGAAAGCCTAACCCGAGGAAGGCTAACCCAGAGGTTAAGGCCTAACCGAGGAAGGCCTAACCCGAGGAAAGCAATAACCGAGGAAGCCTAACCCGAGGAAGGCTTTCCCAGGAAAGCCTAACCGAGGAAGCCTAACCCTGAGGAAGGCTAACCCCCTGACGAAGGCCTAACCCGAGGAAGGCCTAACCCGAGGAAAGCCTAACCGAGGAAGGCCTAACCCGAGGAAGGCCTAACAGAGGAAAGCCTAACCCGAGGAAGGCTAACCCGAGGAAAGCCTAACCGAGGAAGGCCTAACCGAGGAAGGCCTAACCGAGAAGGCCTAACCGAGGAAAGCCTAACCCGAGGAAGCTAACCGAGGAAGGCTAACCGAGGAAAGCCTAACCCGAGGAAAGCCTAACCCGATGAAAGCCTAACCCGAGGAAGGCCTAACCGAGGAAGGCCTAACCGGCCGAAGGCTAACCGAGGAAGGCCTAACCCGAGGAAGACCTAACCCGAGGAAAGGCCTAACCCGACGAAGGCCTAACCCGAGGAAGGCTAACCCGAGGAAGGCCTATCCCGAGAAAGCCTAACCCGAGGAAAGCCTAACCCGAGGGAAGCCTAACCGAGGAAGGCCTAACCCGAGGAAAGCCTAACCGAGAAGACCTAACCCGGAAGGCTAACCCGACGAAGGCTAACCCGAGGAAGGCCTAACCCGAGGAAGGCCTAACCCGAGGAAAGCTAACCGAGGAAAGCCTAACCCGAGGAAGCCTAACCGAGGAAGGCCTAACCCGAGGAAAGCCTAACCCGAGGAAGCCTAACCTATGAAAGCCTAACCCGAGGAAGGCCTAACTTAACCGAGAAAGCCTAACCCGAGGAAGGCCTAACCCGAGGAAAGCCTAACCCGAGGAAAGCCTAACCCGATGAAGAAAGCTAACCCGAGGAAGGCCTAACCCGACGAAGGCCTAACCCGAGGAAAGCCTAACCCGAGGAAGACCTAACCCGAGGAAGGCCTAACCCACGAAGGCCTAACCCGAGGAAGGCCTAACCGGGACGGCTGACGAAGGCCTAACCCGGAGGAAGGCCTAACCCGAGGAAGACCTAACCCGAGGAAAGCCTAACCCGAGGAAGACCTAACCGAGGAAAGCTAACCCGAGGAAGACCTAACCCGAGGAAGGCCTAACCCGAGTTGGCCCACCCTGAGTCTAAAGGAAGGGATACCTTATATCAACCAACCCCGTCTCAAACCTTTCTCTTTGTCGCATCACGGTTTCTATTCCAGCATTAGGATAGGTGGTGTCGTCAAACCTCTGTGAGTAACAGGAACGGCATGTAAAAGAGGGCTGTAAAAAGCAGCCTAATAAAATCTGAATTACATTATATTAAAGTGGGATTGCTACACTAAATGCATCATAAACAATGTTGATTAAGTTAACTGCAGTGCCTTCAGAAAGTATTCATACCCTTGGACTTATTCCACATTTTATTGTGTTACAACCTGAATTATAAATGGATTAAATAGTTATTTTTTTCTCTCTCACTCATCTACACACAAAATAATGAAAAAGTGAAAATATGTTTTTACAAATGTATTTAAAATTAAATACAGTTAGTATTCGCACCTCAATACTTTGTCAATACTTTGTAGAAGCACCTTTGGCAACGATTACAGATGTGAGTCTTTCTGGGTAATTCTCAAAGAGCTTTCCACACCTGGATTCTGTAAACATTTACCCATCAATCTTTAAAGAAATTCTTCAAGATCTGTCAAATTGGTTGTTGATCATTGCTAGACAACCATTTTCAGGTCTTGCCACAGATTTTCAAGTAGGTCAAAACTGTAACTCGGCCACTCAGGAACATTCACTGTCTTCTTGATAAGTAACTCTAGTGTAGATTGACCTTGTGTTTCAGGTTATTGTCTTGCTGAAAGGTGAATTAATCTCCCAGTTTAAGTTGGAAAGCAAACTGAACCAGGTTTTACTCCAGGATTTTGCCTGTGTTTAGCTCCATTCAGATTATTTTTATCCTGAAAACTCCCCAGTCCTTAACGACTACAAGCACACCCATAACATGATGCAGCCACCACAATGCTTGAAAATATTGAGAGTGGTTGCATTGGAATTGCCCCAAACAGAACACTTTGTATAAAGGACTAAATGCTCCAACAGTAAAAAAAAAATCAACAATACACACAAATCTAATAAGTAAAATAATGGAATTAAGAAAATAAGAAATATTAGGAAGAGCAAAGAGGACAAGTACATTAGAGTGTCTAGTTTGAGAAACAGACGCCTCACAAGTCCAAGTCCTCAACTGGCAGCTTCATTAAATAGTACCCGCAAAACACCAGTCTCAACATCAACAGTGAAGAGGCGATTCTGGGATACTGGCCTTCTAGGCAGAGTTCCTCTGTCCAGTGTCTGTGTTCTTTTGCCCATCTTAATCTTTTATTTTTATTGGCCAGTCTGAGATGTGGCTTTTTCTTTGCAACTCTGCCTTAGAAGGACAGTATCCCGGAGTCGCCTCTTCACTGTTGACGTTGAGACTGGTGTTTTGCGAGTACTATTTAATGAAGCTGCCAGTTGAGGACTTGTGAGGCGTCTGTTTCTCAAACTAGACACTCTAATGTACTTGTCCTCTTGCTCAGTTGTGCACCGGGGCCTCCCACTCTTCTAGTTAGAGACAGTTTGCACTGTTCTGTGAAGGGAGTAGTACACAGAGTTGTACGTGATCTTCAGTTTCTTGGCAATTTCTCACATGGAATAGCCTTCATTTCTCAGAACAAGAATAGACTAACTAGTTTCAGAAGACAGGTCTTTGTTTCTGGCCATTTTGAGCCTTTAATCGAACCCACAAATGCCGAAGCCCCACATACTCAACTGGCCCAAAGGCCAGTTTTATTGCTTCTTTAATCAGAACAACAGTTTTCAGCTGTGCTAACAAAATTTGCCTTTTAAAATTATAAACCTAACACAATGAACCATGTCTAAACTGTATTTCTGGTCAATTTGATGCTATTTTAATGGACAAAACATTTGCTTTTCTTTATATATATACACTACCGTACCAGTCAAACGTTTGGACACACCTACTCATTCAAGGGTTTTTCTTTATTTTTACTGTTTTCTACATTGTATATATATATATATATATATATTGACCAAATACTTATTTTCCACCATCATTTGCAAATAAATTCATAAAAAATCCTACAATGTGATTTTCTGGGGTTTTTTTCTCCTCATTTTGCCTGTCATAGTTGAAGTGTACCTATGATGAAAACAAACTACAGGCCTCTCTCGTCTTTTTAAGTGGGAGAACTTGCACAATTGGTGGCTGATGAAATACTTTTTTTGCCCCACTGTATAAATGTGTGTGATGGGATGGGACATTATGGACAGTATATGGATAGAATATGTAGTATATCTGAAGAATACGTGTTTTGACTAGTATGTCGAGTGCATTCAGAAAGTATTTAGACCCCTTGACTTTTTGCACATTTTGTTACGTTATTCTAAACCTGATTAAATAGTGTTATCAATCTACACACAATACCCCATAATGACAAAGCGAAAAACATGTTTTTATTTTATTTTTGCAAATGTATTAAAATAAAAAATACTGAAATCCCTGATTTATATTTTTTAAGTATTCAGACGCTTTGAATGAGACTCGAAATTGAGCTCAGGTAAATCCATGTTTCCATCTATCATCCTTGAGATGTTTCTACAACTTGATTGGAGTCCACCTGTGGTAAATTCACTTGATTGGACATGATTTGAAAAGGCCTGTCTATACAAGGTCCCACAGTTGACAGTGTATGTCAGAGCAAAAACCAAGTCATGAAGTCGAAAGAATTGTCTGTAGAGTTCCGAGACAGGATTGTGTCGAGGCACAGATCTGGGGAAGGGCACCAAAAATTGTTTGCAGAATTGAAGGTCCCCAAGAACAGTGGCCTCCATCATTCTTAAATGAAATAAGTTTGGAACCACCAAGACTCTTCCCAGAGCTCTAAGGTGCAGGGTTGAGTAACTTGTGGCAGCCAGCTAGTGACAGTGGCTAAGTTCAGGGCGGACGGTACTGGGCGGAGGCCGGCTAGTGACAGTGGCTAAGTTCAGGGCGGGCGGTACTGGGCGGAGGCCGGCTAGTGACAGTGGCTAAGTTCAGGGCGGGCGGTACTGGGCGGGGGCCGGCTAGTGGTGACTATTTAACAGTCTGATGGCCTTGAGATAGAAGCTGTTTTTCAGTCTCTCGGTCCCAACTTTGATGCACCTGTACTGACCTCGCCTTCTGGATGATAGCGGGGTGAACAGGCAGTGGCTCAGGTGGTTGTTGTCCTTGATGGTCTTCTTGGCCTTCCTGTAACATCGGGTGGTGTAGGTGTCCTGGAGAGCAGGTAGTGTGCCCCCGGTGATGCATTGAGCAGACCGCACCACCCTCTGGAGAGCCCTGCACTTGCGGACGGAGCAGTTGCCGTACCAGGCAGTGATACAGCACGACAGGATGTTGTCAATGGTGCATCTGTAAATGTTTATGAGGGTCTTAGGGGCAAAGCTCAGGAGGCTGAAGAGGCACTGTTACACCTTCTTCACCACACTGTCTGTGTGGGTGGACCATTTCAGAGCATCAGAGCGTCAGTGATGTGTACGCAGAGTAACTTGAAGATTTCCACCTTCTCCACTGCGGTCCCGCCGATGTGGATAGGGCTGTGCTCCCTCTGCTGTCTCCCGAAGTCCACGATCAGCTCTTTCTTTATGTTGACGTTGAGAGGTTATTTTCCTGGCACCACTCTCTCCAGGGCCCTCACCTCCTCCCTGTAGGCCGTCTCGTCATTGTTGGTAATCAGGCCTATCACTGTTGTGTCGTCTGTTGTGGCCACAGGGAGTATACATCCTTGTGTGGGCCCCTGTGTTGAGGATCAGTGAAGTGTAGGAGTTGAACCTTAACCCCATGGGGGGCGACCCGTCAGGAAGTCCAGGACCGAGTTGCACAGGGCGGGGTTCAGACCCAAGGCCCCGAGCTAAGTGATGAGCTTGGTACCCTCAAAGCTCATCACTGTTTTTTCTTTGTCATTATTGGGTATTGTGATGTCATTATTGGGTATTGTGATGTCATTATTGGGTATTGTGTGTAGTTGATGAGGGGGGGAAAAATGATTTAATCAATTTTAGAATAAGACTAACGTAACAATATGTGGAAAAAGGCAATACTTTCAGAATGCACTGTATGCTCCCAGCAGGCCGTTATTCAGGAGATTAACCATCACTCTGCCTCCTCTCCAGTCCCAGCAGGCCCAGTTATTCAGGAAAGATTAACCATCACTCTGCCTCCTCTCCAGTCCCAGCAGGCCCAGTTATTCAGGAAAGATTAACCATCACTCTGCCTCCTCTCCAGTCCCAGCAGGCCCAGTTATTCAGGAAAGATTAACCATCATTCTGCCTCCTCTCCAGTCCCAGCAGGCCGTTATTCAGGAAAGATTAACCATCACTCTGCGTCCTCTCCAGTCCCAGTTATCCAGGAAAGATTAACCATCACTCTGCCTCCTCTCCAGTCCCAGCAGGCCCAGTTATTCAGGAAAGATTAACCATCACTCTGCCTCCTCTCGAATCTCAGCAGGCCGTTATTCAGGAAAGATTAACCATCACTCTGCCTCCTCTCCAATCCCAGCAGGCCGTTATTCAGGAAAGATTAACCATCACTCTGCCTCCTCTCCAGTCCCAGCAGGCCCAGTTATTCAGGAAAGATTAACCATCACTCTGCCTCCTCTCCAGTCCCAGCAGGCCCAGTTATTCAGGAAAGATTAACCATCATTCTGCCTCCTCTCCAGTCCCAGCAGGCCCAGTTATTCAGGAAAGATTAACCATCACTCTGCCTCCTCTCCAGTCCCAGCAGGCCCAGTTATTCAGGAAAGATTAACCATCACTCTGCCTCCTCTCCAGTCCCAGCAGGCCCAGTTATTCGGGAAAGATTAACCATCACTCTGCCTCCTCTCCAGTCCCAGCAGGCCCAGTTATTCAGGAAAGATTAACCATCACTCTGCCTCCTCTCCAGGCCCAGTTATTCAGGAAAGATTAACCATCACTCTGCCTCCTCTCCAGTCCCAGCAGGCCCAGTTATTCGGGAAAGATTAACCATCACTCTGCCTCCTCTCCAGTCCCAGCAGGCCCAGTTATTCAGGAAAGATTAACCATCCCAGCAGGCCCAGTTATTCAGGAAAGATTAACCATCATTCTGCCTCCTCTCCAGTCCCAGCAGGCCCAGTTATTCAGGAAAGATTAACCATCACTCTGCCTCCTCTCCAGTCCCAGCAGGCCCAGTTATTCAGGAAAGATTAACCATCACTCTGCCTCCTCTCCAGTCCCAGCAGGCCCAGTTATTCGGGAAAGATTAACCATCACTCTGCCTCCTCTCGAATCCCAGCAGGCCAAGTTATTCAGGAGATTAACCATCACTCTGCCTCCTCTCCAGTCCCAGCAGGCCCAGTTATTCAGGAAAGCTTTGTTTTGTCGACATTGAGTGAGAGGTTATTTTCCTGGCACCACACTCCTAGGGCCCTCACCTCCTCTCTGTAGGCTGTCTCGTCATTATTGGTAATCAGGCCTACCACTGTAGTGTCGTCTGCAAACTTGGTGATTGAGTTGGAGCTGTGCGTGGCCACGCAGTCATGGGTGAACAGGGAGTACAGGAGGGGGCTGGATCTATTGGGGCGGTAAGCAAATTGAAGTGGGTCTAGGGAGTCAGGTAAGGTAGAGGTGATATGACCATTAACTCGCCTCTCAAAGCACTTCATGATGACATGAGTGAGTTCTACTCTTACAATGACATAAGTGAGTTCTACTCTTACAATGACATAAGTGAGTTCTACTCTTACAATGACATAAGTGAGTTCTACTCTTACAATGACATAAGTGAGTTCTACTCTTACAATTACATAAGTGAGTTCTACTCTTACAATTTCTTTAAACATAAATGCACTGTAAGCTTTCAAAACAAAACAACAACAAAGCAGCCATTTTTTATTTCAGTATCAAATCATTTCTGGGTAACAATGGGCTCCGGAGTGGCGCAGTGGTCTAAGGCACTCCATCTCAGTCCTAGAGGCGTCACTACAGACCCTGGTTCGATTCCAGGCTGAATGACAACTGGCCGTGAACGCCCAGCATCGTCTGGGTTAGGGTTTGGCCCTGGGGTAGGCCATCATTGTAAATAAGAGTTTGTTCTTAACTGACTTGCCTGGTTAAATAAAAAAACAATCACCTTAACTGTTGATTGGTTTCAATTAAACTGGTAAACAAAAATAGCTTCTTAGAGCAATTTCTCAATCAAGAACTTTGCTAGGACTGCCTGTGAGTGGTCTGAATGGGGAGAGGAAAACTGAAAACGAGTTGTTATTGGCAGAGAGGTTTGGAACTCTCTTTCTTATTGGTCTATTAGCTAATTTACCACTTGGTGACATCACCAGGCAGGTCAAAACTCCATCCCACCAAAACATATAAACAGTTCTTACACTAAAAGGGCATTATCATCATTTTCACCATTTTACAGTATTATTCCAATCTCATAGTGTGGATATATATATATATATATATATAAAACACAGGAACATCCTGTTTTTGAGTGCACGGGGCCTTTACAACTGCAAAGTTCTCTCTGCCTCATGGCAAAATGTGTAGAATTGCAGAAAATGAACTTTTAAAAAAAAAAATGGCAAAATTGTATCTATGATGCCAAGAATCGTGCTTTTCAAATGTTTCCCCGGGACTTGGTTCGTCCAGCCATGAACTGCAGACATAGGAAAAGTAACAGTAGGCTGTTTTTATATTTTTTATCTCACTTGAGTTGTGTTCTGATTACGAGGGGGTCCCTGATGAATTTGCGATGACACGAAAGGGGTCCCCAAAGCGTTTCAGAACCCCTGATATAGTCAACTCCACAACAATGGGAACATCCACGTCTTCACAGTACACATAAAACAAAATGACTTGAGAATACCGTTTCCTTGAAGTAGTTTTACTAGAATAACAGAGAACCCATGTACAATAGCTGAATTTTCAGGCCCAGTGTCTGATCATAACATCTGAAAAAAGAAGCACAACATGTTTTTATGAAGTACAAAACCACAAAATTAGCAACAACAAAAAAAGACAATGGAAAAAAAGCGAACACGTAAAACACTTTCATATTGAACTTCTTATAATTTGAACAGAAATCAGTTCCTGACATTGTAGTTACACGACAAGCACAATACTTCCTTCTAAAACCAAACGCATAATGTACGGTCATCAATCACACCATGAAACATTACCCACTATGTTAGTCAGCCATTTCAATACATTACCCACTATGCTAGTCAGCCATTTCAATACATTACCCACTATGCCCCACTATGCTAGTCAGCCATTTCAATACATTACCCACTATGCTAGTCAGCCATTTCAATACATTACCCACTATGCTAGTCAGCCATTTCAATACATTACCCACTATGTTAGTCAGCCATTTCAATACATTACCCACTATGCTAGTCAGCCATTTCAATACATTACCCACTATGTTAGTCAGCCATTTCAATACATTACCCACTATGTTAGTCAGCCATTTCAATACATTACCCACTATGCTAGTCAGCCATTTCAATACATTACCCACTATGCTAGTCAGCCATTTCAATACATTACCCACTATGCTAGTCAGCCATTTCAATACATTACCCACTATGCTAGTCAGCCATTTCAATACATTACCCACTATATGCTTCAATACATTACAGCCATTTTAATACATTATATGTTACAGCCATTTCAATACATTACCCACTATGCTAGTCAGCCATTTCAATACATTACCCACTATGCTAGTCAGCCATTTCAATACATTACCCACTATGCTCGTCAGCCATTTTAATACATTACCCACTATGCTAGTCAGCCATTTCAATACATTACCCAGTATGCTCGTCAGCCATTTCAATACATTACCCACTATGCTAGTCAGCCATTTCAATACATTACCCACTATGCTAGTCAGCCATTTCAATACATTACCCAGTATGCTCGTCAGCCATTTCAATACATTACCCACTATGCTAGTCAGCCATTTCAATACATTAGTATGCCCAGCCATTTCAATACATTACCCACTATGCTAGTCAGCCATTTCAATACATTACCATTTCAATACATTACCCACTATGCTAGTCAGCCATTTCAATACATTACCCACTATGCTCGTTTCAAAATACAGCCATTTCAAAACATCTCTGCATGTAAAACTCATTCATTATCAAATAAATATCTGAAAATAATAAAACACTCCACGCCAATATTTTCATCATCGTTAAAGTTCTGCACATACAGTACAATTAAGTCTGTTGATGGAGCCCCATCTTCCAATATAAGAAATATAAAAAAATATTGAAACAAAAATGGGCATTGTTTATCAAGACAATATAAATGCCGAAAATGGAAACAGAACAGGAAGTTGTAAATAAATATAGCATATTTTAAAGATGAGTCATAAAGATTTGATTTCTGCCAGTAGTTGTGAAAGTAACGCCCCAAAGCGAGACATTGTTGAACAAAGTCATTCACTACATACGATGTGTTACAGACTCGTTTTTCCCCCCTTTCATATGATGATGTTACCAATTCGTACAACATGTTTGAAGTTTGTAAGTGCTTAAGGTTCCGTTCAACCTCTGCTTTTTTTTGGACAAGAAGTAACTTGAACTGAATGATACCAAAATAAACTGGAAAACCGATAGACCTGAGCTCTGTAAAAAAAAGTCAAACAAAACAGAAGGGGCCCTTCAGGCAGTGTTGTCTTCCAAATGGCATCCTATTCCCTACGTAGTGCACTACTTTTGTTCAGGACACATAGGGCTCTAGTCAAAAGTAGTGCACTACGTAGGGTATAGGGTTCCATAGGGCTCTAGTCAAAAGTAGTGCACTACGTAGGGTATAGGGTTCCATAGGGCTCTAGTCAAAAGTAGTGCACTACATAGGGTATAGGGTTCCATAGGGCTCTAGTCAATAGTAGTGCACTATATAGGGTTCCATAGGGCTCTAGTCAATAGTAGTGCACTATATAGGGAATAGGGTGCCATTTGGATGACAGAGTGTTGAGTCTTCTTCAGTGAGAACATATTCCTAGAGGGATTCCCTCCAGACAGTGAGCTCTGACTGAAGCAACAGGAGGGTTCTAGTTATGTTGTCCATCCAGCTTCAGTGCTCAGACAGAGATAAGAGGGTGTGGGGTGAGTAGCTGTCATAGTACCAACAGTTCCACCTCTAGCTCCCAGCAGCTCTTCCCCCCTGTCCTCCCGTTCGGGCAGGGCAGAGGTGGGTCGTGTTCATTAGGCACGTAAGCAGCAACAACAAACAAAACAGGGAGGGACTACCCCCTTGACTTATCCACTGAGAAACGTTTACATTTTCTTCTTCCGTTGCAAAAAGGTTTTAAAACACATCGCTGTAACGAACAGATCCATGACGTTGGTGACGGAACAGGAAGTCCAGGCTAGGCCCGATCCTTACGTTTCAGTTTGTTAGACTTTTTGACAGCTCCGTTCTGGTTGAGCAGCTTCAGGACCTTGTCTTTGTGGTCCAGAACCTTCATCATAGTGTCCCGGGCCTCTGTAACCTGGTCCATCACTAGCTTACAACGCTGTATGTTACCCTGCACACAGAACCAACATTTAGTTAGACCTACATGACAACACTGTAGAAGTATCACAAGTATCACACTATTTGAGTATAAAAACAAATCGATGCACTGAAATTGTCTGGACTTTGTGACTGTGACTAAATAAACTTGTGACTTTTGTGTAATGTGAGCAAAAGGATTTCCTCTTGAAGGACAATAAATGTCATCAGGTGCTCAACCAATCAATCAATCAATCGCTTAATCAATCAATCCACGTACCTGTATGAGTTAACCTATAATGATGATGTGGTTAAGAAAGAGTGTTTTGAATACTGATGTTAACCTTTCTGGTTATAACCTTTTTCGGCAAGACAGATCTTCCAAAGGTGGTGGAGTGGCAAATCTTTACCTTCAGTGCTCGGTTGTCTCCACCAAGTCTGTCCCCAAATAATTAATTTGATTTGTTGGTTTTAAGCATTAAACTTTCAAATAGCTCTTTGTTGACTGTTGTTGGGTGCTTATCGTCCTCCATCAGCACCGGCCTGTACCCTACCTGCCCTAAGCTCTCTCCTGGCCCCCTACACTAAGTCTGAATCTGTCCTGCTAGGTGACCTAAACTGGGACATACTGAAACCACCTGACCAAGTCCTAAATCAATAGGACTCCCTACATCTTTCTCAGATTATTACCAATCCCACAAGGTATGACTCCAAACACCCAGAAAAGGCTAAACCCCCTTGTTGATATCCTCACAAATAATCCTGATAGGTATCAGAGGTTAAGTCCTTCATGACCTGGCCTCTGTAAATTGGTATAGAATAAGCTTGATCCCCTCTGTCAAAGACGCTTGGACCTTTTATTTTTATTGTTAACAAACACACCCCCATTAAAGAAAATTAGAATTTTTCCACCTCAAGAATTGCATTTGGCGAAAGGCTCGGGACACGCATACTCATCTTTTTAAGTGGGAGAACTTGCACAAATGGTGGCTGACTAAATACTTTTTTGCCCCACTGTATATACTCAGGCTGACTGGTTCTCGTTTAGGCAAATGAGACATAAGTTCACTCAGGCTATCCGGAAGGCCAAAGTTAGTTACATTCTCTCTCTGTGGGTCTCATCTCAAGAAGTTCTGGAAAACAGTTAAAGACCTGGAGAATAAACCCTCCTCCTCACAGCTGCCCATGTCCCTTAATGTTGATGATGTGGTTGTTACTGACAAGGAGCCCATGTCCCTTAAAGTTGATGATGTGGTTGTTACTGACAAGGAGCCCATGTCCCTTAAAGTTGATGATGTGGTTGTTACTGACAAGGAGCCCATGTCCCTTAATGTTGATGATGTGGTTGTTACTGACAAGGAGCCCATGTCCCTTAATGTTGATGTGGTTGTTACTGACAAGGAGCCCATGTCCCTTAATGTTGATGTGGTTGTTACTGACAAGGAGCCCATGTCCCTTAATGTTGATGATGTGGTTGTTACTGACAAGGAGCCCATGTCCCTTAATGTTGATGTGGTTGTTACTGACTAGGAGCCCATGTCCCTTAATGTTGATGTGGTTGTTACTGACAAGGAGCACATGTCCCTTAATGTTGAGGATGTGGTTGTTACTGACAAGGAGCCCATGTCCCTTAATGTTGATGATGTGGTTGTTACTGACAAGGAGCCCATGTCCCTTAATGTTGAGGATGTGGTTGTTACTGACAAGGAGCCCATGTCCCTTAATGTTGATGATGTGGTTGTTACTGACAAGGAGCCCATGTCCCTTAATGTTGATGTGGTTGTTACTGACTAGGAGCCCATGTCCCTTAATGTTGAGGATGTGGTTGTTACTGACAAGGAGCCCATGTCCCTTAATGTTGATGTGGTTGTTACTGACAAGGAGCCCATGTCCCTTAATGTTGATGTGGTTGTTACTGACAAGGAGCCCATGTCCCTTAATGTTGATGTGGTTGTTACTGACAAGGATGTCCCTTAATGTTGAGGATGTGGTTGTTACCAAGGAGCCCATGTCCTTAATGTTGAGGATGTGGTTGTTACTGACAAGGAGCCCATGTCCCTTAATGTTGATGATGTGGTTGTTACTGACTAGGAGCCCATGTCCCTTAAAGTTGATGATGTGGTTGTTACTGACAAGCAGCCCATGTCCCTTAATGTTGATGTGGTTGTTACTGACAAGGAGCCCATGTCCCTTAATGTTGAGGATGTGGTTGTTACTGACAAGGAGCACATGTCCCTTAATGTTGATGATGTGGTTGTTACTGACAAGGAGCCCATGTCCCTTAATGTTGATGTTTGTTACTGACAAGGAGCCCATGTCCCTTATGTTGAGGATGTGGTTGTTACTGACAAGGAGCCCATGTCCCTTAATGATGATGTGGTTGTTACTGACAAGAAGCCCATGTCCCTTAATGTTGATGTGGTTGTTACTGACAAGGAGCCCATGTCCCTTAATGTTGATGATGTGGTTGTTACTGACAAGGAGCACATGTCCCTAATGTTGATGTGGTTGTTACTTGAATGTTGAGGATGTGGTTGTTACTGACAAGGAGCCCATGTCCCTTAATGATGATGTGGTTGTTTACTGACAAGGAGCCCATGTCCCTTAATGTTGATGATGTGGTTGTTACTGACAAGGAGCCCATGTCCCTTAATGTTGATGTGGTTGTTACTGACAAGGAGCCCATGTCCCTTAATGTTGATGATGTGGTTTTTTATGTGTCCCTTAATGTTGTTACTGACAAGGAGCCCATGTCCCTTAATGTTGATGATGGTTGTTACTGACAAGAAGCCCATGTCCCTTAATGTTGATGTGGTTGTTACTGACAAGGAGCCCATGTCCCTTAATGTTGAGGATGTGTTGTTACTGACAAGGAGCCCATGTCCCTTAATGTTGATGTGGTTGTTACTGACAAGGAGCCCAATGTCCCTTAATGTTGATGTGGTTGTTACTGACAAGGAGCCCATGTCCCTTAATGTTGATGTGGTTGTTACCAAGGAGCCCATGTCCCTAATGTTGAGGATGTGGTTGTTACTGACAAGGAGCCCATGTCCCTTAATGTTGATGATGTGGTTGTTACTGACAAGGAGCCCATGTCCCCTTAATGTTGATGATGTGGTTGTTACTGACAAGGAGCCCATGTCCCTTAATGTTGATGTGGTTGTTACTGACAAGGAGCCCATGTCCCTTAATGTTGAGGATCCCTTAATGTCCCTGATGTTGATGATGGGTTGTTACTGACAAGGAGCCCATGTCCCTTAATGTTGATGTGGTTGTTACTGACAAGGAGCCCATGTCCCTTAATGTTGAGGATTTGTTACTGACAAGGAGCCCATGTCCCTTAATGATGATGTGGTTGTTACTGACAAGAAGCCCATGTCCCTTAATGTTGATGTGGTTGTTACTGACAAGGAGCCCATGTCCCTTAATGTTGATGATGTGGTTGTTACTGACAAGGAGCACATGTCCCTTAATGTTGATGTGGTTGTTACTGACTAGGAGCCCATGTCCCTTAATGTTGAGGATGTGGTTGTTACTGACAAGGAGCCCATGTCCCTTAATGATGATGTGGTTGTTACTGACAAGGAGCCCATGTCCCTTAATGATGATGTGGTTGTTACTGACAAGGAGCCCATGTCCCTTAATGTTGAGGATGTGGTTGTTACTGACAAGGAGCCCATGTCCCTTAATGTTGATGATGTGGTTGTTACTGACAAGGAGCCCATGTCCCTTAATGTTGATGTGGTTGTTACTGACAAGGAGCCCATGTCCCTTAATGTTGAGGATGTGGTTGTTACTGACAAGAAGCACATGGCTGAGCTCTTTAAATCAGCACTTCATTAAGTCAGTATTCCTATTTGACTCAGCCACGCCTCCTTGCCATTTCCTCATCTCCCACCCTTTCTAATGTCACTATCCCAGATGCTATCCCAGAACTTTTGAGATATTTTGTAGCGACGTTGCGTAAATTGGAAGCAGTGTTTTTCTGGATCAAACGCGCCAAATAAATGGACATTTTGGATATATATCGACGGAATTAATCGAACAAAAGGACCATTTGTGTTTATGGGACATATTGGACAAAAGAACAACAAAAGAAGCTCGTCAAAGGTAAGGCATGAATTATATTTTTATTTCTGTGTTTTGTGTCACGCCTGCAGGGTTGAGATATGCTTCCTCTCTCTAATTGTTTACTGTTGTGCTGTCATCAGATAATAGCATCTTACGCTTTCGCCCGAAAAGCCTTTCTGAAATCTGACATGTTGGCTGGATTCACAACGAGTGTAGCTTTAATTTGATATCTTCCATGTGTCATTTAATGAAAGGTAGATTTTTATAGAAATGTGTTTGAATTTGGCGCTCTGCATTTTCCCTGGCTATTGGCCATGTGGGACGCAAGCGTCCCGCCTACCCCAGAGAGGTTAAAAGAGAAAATCAAGCTGATCCTAACTGTTATAGGCCAATTTCTATGTTGCCCTGTTTATCAAAAGTGATTGAAAAACTTGTCAATAATCAACTGACTGGTTTTCTTGATGTCTACAGTATTCTCTCTGGTATGCAATTCCTCTCAGGTTATGGCAGTGTCCCTGCAACCTTAAAAAGGTCCTCAATGATGTCACCATTGCCCTTGATGCTGCTATTTTTATTGATTTGGCCAAAGCGTTCGATACGGTAGACCATTCCATTCTTGTGGGCCGGCTAAGGAGTATTGGTGTCTCTGAGGGGTCTTTGGCCTGGTTTGCTAACTATCTCTCTCAAAGAGTGCAGTGTATAAAGTCAGAACATCTGCTGTTTCAGCCACTGCCTGTCACCAAGGGAGTACCCCAAGGCTCGATCCTAAGTCCCACACTCTCCTCAATTTACATCAACAACATAGGTCAGGCAGTAGGAAGCTCTCTCATCCATTTATATGCAGATGATACAGTCTTATACTAGGCTGGCCCTTCCCCAGATTTAAACTCTGTACAACAAGCTTTCTCTGCCCTTAACCTTGTTCTGAACACCTCCAAAACAAAGATCATGGTGTGGTTTGGTAAGAAGAATGCCCCTCTTCCCACAGGTGTGATTACTACCTCTGAGGGTTTAGAGCTTGAGGTAGTCACCTCATACAAGTACTTGGGAGTATGGCTAGACGGTACACTGCCCTTCTCTCAGCACATATCAAAGCTGCAGGCTAAGGTTAAATCTAGACATGGTTTCCTCTATCGTCATCGCTCCTCTTTCCCCCCAGCTGCCAAACTAACCCTGATTCAGATGACCCTCCTACCCATGCTAGATTACGGAGAAGTAATTTATTGATCGGCAGGGAAGTGTGCTCTCATTCGGCCATCAGATTGGCCACCAATGCTCCTTATAAGACGCATCACTGCACTCTATACTCCTCTGTAAACTGGTCATCTCTGTATACCCGTCACAAGACCCACTGGTTGATGCTCATTTATAAAACCCTCTTAGGCCTCACTCCCCCCTATGTGAGATATCTACTGCAGCCCTCATTCTCCATATACAACACCAGTTCTGCCAGTCACATTCTGTTAAAGGTCCCCAAAGCACATACATCCCTGGGTCGCTCCTCTTTTCAGTTCGCTGCAGCTAGCGACTGGAACGAGCTGCAACAATCATTCAAACTAGACAGTTTTATCTCAAGCTCTTCATTCAAAGACTCAAATCATGGACACTCTTACTGACAGTTGTGGCTGCTTTGTGTGATGTATTGTTGTCTCTACCTTCTTGCCCTTTGTGCTGTTGTCTGTGCCCAATAATGTTTGTACCATGTTGTGCTGCTACCATGCTGTGTTGTCATGTTGTGTTGCTACCATGCTGTGTTGTCATGTTGTGTTGCTACCATGTTGTGTTGCTACCATGCTGTGTTGCTACCATGCTGTGTTGTCATGTTGTGTTGCTACCATGTTGTGTTGCTACCATGTTGTGTTGCTACCATGCTGTGTTGCTACCATGCTGTGTTGCTACCATGTTGTGTTGCTACCATGCTGTGTTGCTACCATGCCGTGTTGCTACCATGTTGTGTTGCTACCATGCTGTGTTGCTACCATGCTGTGTTGCTACCATGCTGTGTTGTCATGTGTTGCTGCCTTGCTATGTTGTTGTCTTAGGTCTCTCTTTATGTAGTGTTGTCAATCTTGTCAAGATGTGTGTTTTGACCTTCATTTTTATTTTTTTAATTCCAGGCCCCCGTCCCCACAAGACGCCCTTTGCCTTTTGATAGGCCGTCATTGGAAATAAGAATTTGTTCTTAACTGACTTGACTAAATAAAGTTTAAATAAAAAAATAAATTAAAATGTTGTTTACTGTCCCCACAAACCTGTATGAGTTCGTTAATGCGGTGCAGCTCGTCGTCGACCCCTGACCTCTTAGGGATTAGCCCCTCCTGAAGGGAAGTCAGTCTGCTATACACATCATGCTCCAGGTTCGACTAGGGGTCAGAGGTTAGAGGTCAGAGATCAGCCTGGAGGGATGTCAGTCTCCTATATATACACATGTAAATTAATTACTTATAATTACATACAATGTGATTTTCTGGATTTTTGTTTTAGATTCCGTCTCTCACAGTTGAAGTTTACCTATGATAAAAAATTACAGACCACCTCTACATGCTTTGTAAGTAGGAAAACCTGAAAAATCGGCAGTGTATCAAATACTTGTTCTACCCACTATATATATATATATACACACACACACTGAACAAAAATATAAACGCAACATGTAAAATGTTGGTCCCATGTTTGAGCCGAAAAAAAAATCCCAGAAATGTTCCGTACGCACAAAAAGCTCATCTCTCTAAAATGTTGTGCACACATTTGTTTACATCCCTGTTAGTGAACATTTCTCCTTTGGCGAGACAATCCATCCACCTGACAGGTGTTCCATATCAAGAAGCTGATTACACAGCATGATCATTACACAGGTGCACCTTGTGCTGGGAACAATGAAAAGCCACTCTAAAATGTGCAGTTTTGTCACACAACACAAGGCCACAGATGTCTCAAGTTGAGGGAGCGTTGCAATTGGCATGCTGACTGCAGGAATGTCCACCAAAGATGCTGCCAGAGAATTGAATGTTCATTTCTCTACCATAAACTGCCTACAACGTCATTTTAGAGAATTTGGCAGAACCGCAGACAGCGTGTATGGCGTTGTGTGGGCGAGTGGTTTGCTGATGTCAACGTTGTGAACAGAGGGCCCCATGGTGGAGGTGGGGTTATGGTATGAACAGAGGGCCCCATGGTGGAGGTGGGGTTATGGTATGAACAGAGGGCCCCATGGTGGAGGTGGGGTTACGGTATGGACAGAGGGCCCCATGGTGGAGGTGGGGTTATGGTATGGGCAGAGAGCCCCATGGTGGAGGTGGGGTTATGGTATGGACAGAGGGCCCCATGGTGGAGGTGGGGTTATGGTATGGACAGAGGGCCCCATGGTGGAGGTGGGGTTACGGTATGGACAGAGGGCCCCATGGTGGAGGTGGGGTTATGGTATGGACAGAGAGCCCCATGGTGGAGGTGGGGTTATGGTATGAACAGAGAGCCCCATGGTGGAGGTGGGGTTACGGTAACATTACTGTGCAACTGTGCAGCCGTATTCATTGATCTGGCCAAGGCTTTCGACTCTGTCAACCACCACATCCTCATCGGCAGACTCGACAGCCTTGGTTTCTCAAATGATTGCCTCGCCTGGTTCACCAACTACTTCTCTGATAGAGTTCAGTGTGTCAAATCGGAGGGTCTGCTGTCCGGACCTCTGGCAGTCTCTATGGGGGTGCCACAGGGTTCAATTCTTGGACCGACTCTCTTCTCTGTATACATCAATGAGGTCGCTCTTGCTGCTGGTGAGTCTCTGATCCACCTCTACGCAGACGACACCATTCTGTATACTTCCGGCCCTTCTTTGGACACTGTGTTATAACAACCCTCCAGGCAAGCTTCAATGCCATACAACTCTCCTTCCGTGGCCTCCAATTGCTCTTAAATACAAGTAAAACTAAATGCATGCTCTTCAACCGATCGCTACCTGCACCTACCCGCCTGTCCAACATCACTACTCTGGACGGCTCTGACTTAGAATACGTGGACAACTACAAATACTTAGGTGTCTGGTTGACTGTAAACTCTCCTTCCAGACCCATATCAAACATCTCCAATCCAAAGTTAAATCTAGAATTGGCTTCCTATTTCGCAACAAAGCATCCTTCACTCATGCTGCCAAACATACCCTTGTAAAATTGACCATCCTACCAATCCTCGACTTTGGCGATGTCATTTACAAAATAGCCTCCAATACCCTACTCAACAAATTGGATGCAGTCTATCACAGTGCTATCCGTTTTGTCACCAAAGCCCCATATACTACCCACCATTGCGACCTGTACGCTCTCGTTGGCTGGCCCTCGCTTCATACTCGTCGCCAAACCCACTGGCTCCATGTCATCTACAAGACCCTGCTAGGTAAAGTCCCCCTTATCTCAGCTCGCTGGTCACCATAGCATCTCCCACCTGTAGCACACGCTCCAGCAGGTATATCTCTCTAGTCACCCCCAAAACCAATTCTTTCTTTGGCCGCCTCCTTCCAGTTCTCTGCTGCCAATGACTGGAACGAACTACAAAAATCTCTTAAATTGGAAACACTTATCTCCCTCACTAGCTTTAAGCACCAACTGTCAGAGCATCTTACAGATTACTGCACCTGTACATAGCCCACCTATAATTTAGCCCAAACAACTACCTCTTTCCCAACTGTATTTAATTTATTTATTTATTTTGCTCCTTTGCACCCCATTATTTTTATTTCTACTTTGCACATTCTTCCATTGCAAAACTACCATTCCAGTGTTTTACTTGCTATATTGTATTTACTTTGCCACCATGGCCTTTTTTGCCTTTACCTCCCTTCTCACCTAATTTGCTCACATTGTATATAGACTTGTTTTTTTTTACTGTATTATTGACTGTATGTTTGTTTTACTCCATGTGTAACTCTGTGTCGTTGTATGTGTCGAACTGCTTTGCTTTATCTTGGCCAGGTCGCAATTGTAAATGAGAACTTGTTCTCAACTTGCCTACCTGGTTAAATAAAGGTGAAATAAAAAATAAATAAAAAATGGACAGAGGGCCCCATGGTGGAGGTGGGGTTATGGTATGGACAGAGAGCCCCATGGTGGAGGTGGGGTTATGGTATGGACAGAGAGCCCCATGGTGGAGGTGGGGTTATGGTATGGACAGAGGGCCCCATGGTGGAGGTGGGGTTATGGTATGGACAGAGAGCCCCATGGTGGAGGTGGGGTTATGGTATGGACAGAGGGCCCCATGGTGGAGGTGGGGTTATGATATGTACAGAGGTCCCCATGGTGGAGGTGGGGTTATGGTATGGACAGAGAGCCCCATGGTGGAGGTGGGGTTATGGTATGGACAGAGTGCCCCATGGTGGAGGTGGGGTTATGGTATGGACAGAGGGCCCCATGGTGGAGGTGGGGTTATGGTATGGACAGAGGGCCCCATGGTGGAGGTGGGGTTATGGTATGAACAGAGGGCCCCATGGTGGAGGTGGGGTTATGGTATGAACAGAGGGCCCCATGGTGGAGGTGGGGTTATGGTATGGACAGAGAGCCCCATGGTGGAGGTGGGGTTATGGTATGGCCAGAGGGCCCCATGGTGGAGGTGGGGTTATGGTATGAACAGAGGGCCCCATGGTGGAGGTGGGGTTATGGTATGAACAGAGGGCCCCATGGTGGAGGTGGGGTTATGGTATGGACAGAGAGCCCCATGGTGGAGGTGGGGTTATGGTACGGGCAGGCATAAGCTACGGACAAACGAATACAATTGCATTTTATCAACGGCAATTTAAATGCACAGATTTATTTTTTATTTAACATATATTTAACTAGGCAAGTCAGTTAAGAACAAATTCTTATTTTCAATGACGGCCTAGGAACAGTGGGTTAACTGACTTGTTCAGGGGCAGAACGACAGATTTTTACCTTGTCAGCTCGGGGATTTGAGCTTGCAACCTTTCAGTTACTGGCCCATCGCTCTAACCACTAGGCTACCCTGCCGCCCCATGATACACTGTGACAAGATCCTGAGGCAGAGATGCATATCTGTATTCCCAGTCACGTGAAATCCATAGATGAGGACAAGATGAATTTATTTTAAAAAATATATATTTTCTCATATAAACTGTAACTCACTAAAATCTTTGAAATTGTTGCATGTTGCGTTTTATATTTTTGTTCGGTCTACATCATGCTCCAGGTTCGACTAGGGGTCAGAGGTTACAGATCGGCCTGGAGGGACGTCAGTATGCTATATACATCATGCTCCAGTTTCGACTAGGGGTCAGAACAGGGTTAGAGGTCAGGGTCAGGGCTTAAGGGTTTCAACCAGACATTAAAGGAACATTGACATAAGTACTGCATAATACAAGCTTCCAAAAATATGAAATACACATTTCACTATTTTATCACTAATTAAAATGTCCTCTGGTGGCTGCAAAAGAGAACTGAGAGATGTATCGCCAACGGCACTCACCAGCTGCATGAGCTGAGCAACACACAAGTGCATCTTCCATCCCTGAGCTCGCCGTGCTACTCCTCTCTGATTGGCCACTTCCTGTAACGACTCCTTCTCCTCTGTAGGAACAGACACGTAACAGAAGACATGATTACGCTGACCCCGTAAAAAAAAAATACAAATAAAATGACGTGCAGCTTACGAAGGCTTCGTAAACACGACATGACTACATTACCTATAACCGTACGTCATGGTTTAGAAATGTGACATAACCTTGTGCTTTATAAAAGGGTGACATAAGCACTACTTAAATAAAGACCCTATAAATCATATTAAATGGAGGCTTCACAAAGCATTTTGATAGGGCGTTGAAACGCCAGGACAGAGGGTTCAATTCCCAGGAACACCCATATACGTAAAAATGGATTCACACATGACTAAGTCGCTTTGGATAAAACAGTCCGCTAAATTGAATATAATTATATTAAAATCTAAAATATTTCTAGGACTTCTTTCCCTCCTGGGTGAATAGTCCATGTTAATCCTGACCTCAACTCCCCCCCCACAATGCTGTGCTGCAGGATAACTCTAAAGCGCAGTCGTGCACAGCAGCAACAACAACAAACCCGTTGTTGAGGCCTGTTTTTACTTCATTGAGAGTGACTGGCATTGTGGCCGCCAATGGAACGGGCCAGCAGTACTATTACTCAGAGCCTCGTATGAAATGACAAAATATATACATTCTACTGAGCCTACTGAGTATTCCTTTACAATACTTCTACTGCAGCACACCCTGTAGGCTGCTCTGAGAGGAGTGTACAGAACCCAGATTATTTGGAGCGGTCCTACAGTACCCTGAGACTACTGCACCAGGTATTGCTCTTCTGGTACCATGCTGGACACCAGAGCTTGATTACAACCTGTTACAATGTTGCCAACATGGCTGATCTTTCAGCAGGGGGAGTGGACGTGTTAAAGACCTGACTGGGTCCAGCACCGTGTGGTATAGATAGTTAAAGACCTGACTGGGTCCAGCACCGTGTGGTATAGATAGTTAAAGACCTGACTGGGTCCAGCACCGTGTGGTATAGATAGTTAAAGACCTGACTGGGTCCAGCACCGTGTGGTATAGATAGTTAAAGACCTGACTGGGTCCAGCGCCGTGTGGTATAGATAGTTTCATCACGGTGTTTCTTTAGGTTGGGGGCTTTCATCAAGGGAAGTGTTTTAGGTTGAGGGCTTTCATCACGGTAAGCGTTTTAGGTTGGGGGCTTTCATCAAGGTGTTTCTTTAGATTGGGGGCTTTCATCACGGTAAGCGTTTTAGGTTGGGGGCTTTCATCAAGGTGTTTCTTTAGATTGGGGGCTTTCATCACGGTAAGCGTTTTAGGTTGGGGCTTTCATCAAGGTAAGCGTTTTAGGTTGGGGGCTTTCATCAAGGTGTTTCTTTAGATTGGGGGCTTTCATCACGGTAAGCGTTTTAGGTTGGGGGCTTTCATCAAGGTGTTTCTTTAGATTGGGGGCTTTCATCACGGTAAGCGTTTTAGGTTGGGGGCTTTCATCAAGGTAAGCGTTTTAGGTTGGGGGCTTTCATCAAGGTAAGCGTTTTAGGTTGGGGGCTTTCATCAAGGTGTTTCTTTAGATTGGGGGCTTTCATCACGGTAAGCGTTTTAGGTTGGGGGCTTTCATCAAGGTAAGCGTTTTAGGTTGGGGGCTTTCATCAAGGTACGCGTTTTAGGTTGGGGGCTTTCATCAAGGTGTTTCTTTAGATTGGGGGCTTTCATCACGGTAAGCGTTTTAGGTTGGGGGCTTTCATCAAGGTGTTTCTTTAGTTTGGGGGCTTTCATCAAGGTGTTTCTGCACCTGGCTCCCACTAACATACCCCGTTCAAAGACACTTCCATCTCGAGGCTTAAAAATCCTTCTTTAACCCATCTCCTCCCCTTCATCTACACTGATTGAAGTAGATTTAATAAGTTACATCAATAGGCGATCATAGCTTTCACCTGGCCAGCATATGTCGTGTTTTGTAATACTCAGTGTATAAGCCTGGAATATCAACCAATCAGAAGTGGCCTTAATGGGAGTAACCATAGAATTGTATAGGAGTGACCTTTACTGAGTAAAGGATTTGTCAGGCACTAGTTAACACAGTCAAAAAGTCTGAATCTTTGCTAAACTCTTGCGCATTTCCACAAAACTAATACTAACTAATACTAACTAATACTAACTAACTAGTAACTAATACTAACTAATACTAACTAACTAGTAACTAATACTAACTAACTAGTAACTAATACTAACTAATACTAACAAATACTAACTAACTAGTAACTACCTAGTAACTAATGCTAACTAATACTAACTAATACTAACTAATACCAACTAACTAGTAACTAATACTAACTAACTAGTAACTAATACTAACTAATACTAACTAATACTGACTAACTAGTAACTAATACTAACGAATACTCACTAACTAGTAACTAATACTAACTAGTAACTAATACTAACTAATACTAACTAATACTGACTAACTAGTAACTAATACTAACTAATACTAACTAATAACTAATACTAACTAGTAACTCATACTAACTAATACTAACTAACTAGTAACTAATAAAGGCCAGGTTTCATGTGTTGGGTCCATCAGACCTTCCACTTGGGTGGAAGTGTCTGGGAACGAGAGGAGCTGTAATGTGACTAACATCACTTTACGTTAAAGAGTGTGCCGTCCTTCAGCACAACACGTCACCCTTTATAAAGCATGACATGTTAGATGTTAGAGTCACTCAGAGAGAGAGAGAGAGAGAGAGAGAGGTATGTTAGACTCTTAAAGAGTGTGCCGTCCTTCAGCACAACACGTCACCCTTTATAAAGCATGACATGTTAGATGTTAGAGTCACTCAGAGAGAGAGAGAGAGAGTATGTTAGACTCTTAAAGAGTGTGCCGTCCTTCAGCACAACACCTCACCCTTTATAAAGCAACACGATTATATCACAGTTGACATAGTGGTTTACGTCACATTTGACATTGGTGATCGCATCACGCAGTTATGCCACATTTAATGAACCCTTTATAAAGCATGACGTACGGTTACGGATGCTTTTGTAACACATTTATGTAGTGCTTATGAAGCCTTTATAAGCTGAACGTCATTTAAAGCAGGACCTAAAAGCTTATACATGCTTATAAAAACAACTTATCCTCTGACGTAGACAACCAGAGTTCTAAATCAGTAATGAAAATAACTTAATAGTAACATACTCAGAGTGACATAATATTAGAAGCCTCATAATAACACATTATAAAGGCTCACACATGCTTATAACACCTTATATGCATTCCAGAACATATTTAATAAAATACACTATGTCCGCTAGTCAGAACTCTCTTCATAAAATGTAGAAAAAAAGGACGTTCTGAGAATTTTTTTTTTTAAAGAGCACAAGTTTTTTTGTTCAGCGTTCTGATTGGACCAATACTGACCTTTGATCCGGATGTCGCTGTACCTCTGGAAGTGGTGATAGGCTGCCTTCCAGGGGTTCCTATAGTGACGCAGCAGAGTGACAGGTGGGCGCGGCCTGACAGGGACGTAACGCACCCCTTCCTCATCTGAGACCAATCACAGCAAAGCACTAGTATCAGAATTGATACAACTTGGAATTTCACTTGACTTCCTGATTTGACTGAACTGAAATGGAATTGACCCCACCGTGGTGAGTACAACTGTGCATGGTTTAGTGGTATCCACCCACCCACATACTCTCTAGGAGGGGACTCTCTCCTCCTAGCCCTGCTGCCCAGGGGCCTGTGGCCCATAGCCCTGTCCTCATCTGTACTGTTGGTCTCCACCATTTCAGTGTCTGCTGTGCAAATGACGTGCTGCTGTTTGCGGGGCTTCTTCCTGGGGGAGGCACCAGGAACCAGGTCCCCTGAGGAGGGGGTCCCGTGGGGGGACCCGGCCTGGCGGGGCTGGGTGATGAGGCCTGAGTTCGCCGAGGGCTGGGGCACTGAGGAGAGGAGAGGAGAGGGGGGGGACAGACGTAAATCACAGTACAGGCATGTCCAACCAGTTTTATTTCCTTGTTTAAGAAAGATAGATGGGACTGGGGAGCTTTCACAATGAATCTTTCCTGGAATCCTCACATTAAGCTTTGGCGATGTCTAGAATGACACATCGTCCAGTCATTTCTATTTCTATTTATTATTTTATTTCACCTTTATTTAACCAGGTAGGCAAGTTGAGAACACCTTTATTTAACCAGGTAGGCAAGTTGAGAACACCTTTATTTAACCAGGTAGGCAAGTTGAGAACACCTTTATTTAACCAGGTAGGCAAGTTGAGAACAAGTTCTCATTTACAATTGCGACCTGGCCAAGATAAAGCAAAGCAGTTCGACACATACAACGACACAGAGTTACACATGGAATAAACAAAACATACAGTCAATAATACAGTAGAAACAAGTCTATATACGATGTGAGCAAATGAGGTGAGATAAGGGAGGTAAAGGCAAAAAAAGGCCATAGTGGCGAAGTAAATACAATATAGCAAGTAAAACACTGGAATGGTAGATTTGCAATGGAAGAATGTGCAAGGTAGAAATAAAAATAATGGGGTGCAAAGGAGCAAAATAAATAAATAAATATTATATAATATATGATAGCATTGTGTATTTTTGTTTTCTTAGAGAGGGGGGGGGAGAATTTAATATACAGTATAATTTGGTGCATAATTTGGTGCATAATGTCATTCTTATTTAAAATTGTAACAAAAGCCAAAAACAATCTCATTAAAAAAAAATTCAAAACAGGCCTAGAATTTTTTTGTTGTCAATGCTGCAGAATGATTTACACATTGGTAGGGCTGTTTCACTTGTCCATAAGAACACTCAAGATATCAGTTATATTAGCCTTTTATAAACTGATATTATAGCCGTATCAAGTGTAGGCTATTGTTATTTCATCTTGATAATCTGGGTAAACTCAGACGTATAGCCTGCCTTAGTAACTATAGTAACTATAGTACAGCCTGCCTTAGTAACTATAGTAACTATAGTGCAGCCTGCCTTAGTAACTATAGTGCAGCCTGCCTTAGTAACTATAGTGCAGCCTGCCTTAGTAACTATAGTATAGCCTGCCTTAGTAACTATAGTAAAACCTGCCTTAGTAACTATAGTATAGCCTGCCTTAGTAACTATAGTAACTATAGTACAGCCTGCCTTAGTAACTATAGTAACTATAGTGCAGCCTGCCTTAGTAACTATAGTGCAGCTTGCCTTAGTAACTATAGTACAGCCTGCCTTAGTAACTATAGTACAGCCTGCCTTAGTAACTATAGTACAGCCTGCCTTAGTAACTATAGTAACTATAGTACAGCCTGCCTTAGTAACTATAGTACAGCCTGCCTTAGTAACTATAGTACAGCCTGCCTTAGTAACTATAGTACAGCCTGTCTTAGTAACTATAGTACAGCCTGCCTTAGTAACTATAGTGCAGCCTGCCTTAGTAACTATAGTACAGCCTGCCTTACTAACTATAGTGCAGCCTGTCTTAGTAACTATAGTACAGCCTGCCTTAGTAACTATAGTACAGCCTGCCTTAGTAATTATAGTGCAGCCTGCCTTACTAACTATAGTACAGCCTGTCTTAGTAACTATAGTACAGCCTGCCTTAGTAACTATAGTACAGCCTGCCTTAGTAACTATAGTACAGCCTGCCTTAGTAACTATAGTACAGCCTGCCTTAGTAACTATAGTACAGCCTGCCTTAGTAACTATAGTACAGCCTGCCTTAGTAACTATAGTGCAGCCTGCCTTAGTAACTATAGTGCAGCCTGCCTTAGTAACTATAGTACAGCCTGCCTTACTAACTATAGTACAGCCTGCCTTACTAACTATAGTACAGCCTGCCTTAGTAACTATAGTACAGCCTGCCTTAGTAACTATAGTACAGCCTGCCTTAGTAACTATAGTACAGCCTGCCTTACTAACTATAGTACAGCCTGCCTTACTAACTATAGTACAGCCTGCCTTACTAACTATAGTACAGCCTGCCTTACTAACTATAGTGCAGCCTGCCTTAGTAACTATAGTACAGCCTGCCTTAGTAACTATAGTACAGCCTGCCTTAGTAACTGTAGTGCAGCCTGCCTTACTAACTATAGTGCAGCCTGCCTTACTAACTATAGTGCAGCCTGCCTTAGTAACTATAGTACAGCCTGCCTTACTAACTATAGTACAGCCTGCCTTACTAACTATAGTACAGCCTGCCTTAGTAACTATAGTACAGCCTGCCTTACTAACTATAGTACAACCTGCCTTACTAACTATAGTGCAGCCTGCCTTAGTAACTATAGTGCAGCCTGCCTTAGTAACTATAGTACAGCCTGCCTTACTAACTATAGTACAGCCTGCCTTAGTAACTATAGTACAGCCTGTCTTACTAACTATAGTACAGCCTGTCTTACTAACTATAGTACAGCCTGTCTTACTAACTATAGTACAGCCTGCCTTAGTAACTATAGTACAGCCTGCCTTAGTAACTATAGTACAGCCTGCCTTAGTAACTATAGTACAGCCTGCCTTAGTAACTATAGTACAGCCTGCCTTACTAACTATAGTATAGCCTGCCTTACTAACTATAGTGCAGCCTGCCTTAGTAACTATAGTGCAGCCTGCCTTAGTAACTATAGTACAGCCTGCCTTAGTAACTATAGTACAGCCTGCCTTAGTAACTATAGTACAGCCTGCCTTACTAACTATAGTACAGCCTGCCTTACTAACTATAGTACAGCCTGCCTTAGTAACTATAGTACAGCCTGCCTTAGTAACTATAGTACAGCCTGCCTTACTAACTATAGTACAGCCTGCCTTAGTAACTATAGTACAGCCTGCCTTACTAACTATAGTACAGCCTGCCTTACTAACTATAGTGCAGCCTGCCTTACTAACTATAGTGCAGCCTGCCTTACTAACTATAGTGCAGCCTGCCTTACTAACTATAGTGCAGCCTGCCTTAGTAACTATAGTGCAGCCTGCCTTAGTAACTATAGTGCAGCCTGCCTTAGTAACTATAGTACAGCCTGCCTTAGTAACTATAGTACAGCCTGCCTTACTAACTATAGTGCAGCCTGCCTTAGTAACTATAGTGCAGCCTGCCTTACTAACTATAGTGCAGCCTGCCTTAGTAACTATAGTACAGCCTGCCTTAGTAACTATAGTACAGCCTGCCTTACTAACTATAGTGCAGCCTGCCTTAGTAACTATAGTGCAGCCTGCCTTAGTAACTATAGTATAGCCTGCCTTAGTAACTATAGTACAGCCTGCCTTACTAACTATAGTGCAGCCTGCCTTAGTAACTATAGTACAGCCTGCCTTAGTAACTATAGTGCAGCCTGTCTTAGTAACTATAGTACAGCCTGCCTTACTAACTATAGTGCAGCCTGCCTTACTAACTATAGTACAGCCTGCCTTAGTAACTATAGTACAGCCTGTCTTAGTAACTATAGTACAGCCTGCCTTAGTAACTATAGTGCAGCCTGCCTTAGTAACTATAGTACAGCCTGCCTTACTAACTATAGTGCAGCCTGTCTTAGTAACTATAGTACAGCCTGCCTTAGTAACTATAGTACAGCCTGCCTTAGTAATTATAGTGCAGCCTGCCTTACTAACTATAGTACAGCCTGTCTTAGTAACTATAGTACAGCCTGCCTTAGTAACTATAGTACAGCCTGCCTTAGTAACTATAGTACAGCCTGCCTTAGTAACTATAGTACAGCCTGCCTTAGTAACTATAGTACAGCCTGCCTTAGTAACTATAGTACAGCCTGCCTTAGTAACTATAGTGCAGCCTGCCTTAGTAACTATAGTGCAGCCTGCCTTAGTAACTATAGTACAGCCTGCCTTACTAACTATAGTACAGCCTGCCTTACTAACTATAGTACAGCCTGCCTTAGTAACTATAGTACAGCCTGCCTTAGTAACTATAGTACAGCCTGCCTTAGTAACTATAGTACAGCCTGCCTTACTAACTATAGTGCAGCCTGCCTTACTAACTATAGTACAGCCTGCCTTACTAACTATAGTACAGCCTGCCTTACTAACTATAGTGCAGCCTGCCTTAGTAACTATAGTACAGCCTGCCTTAGTAACTATAGTACAGCCTGCCTTAGTAACTGTAGTGCAGCCTGCCTTACTAACTATAGTGCAGCCTGCCTTACTAACTATAGTGCAGCCTGCCTTAGTAACTATAGTACAGCCTGCCTTACTAACTATAGTACAGCCTGCCTTACTAACTATAGTACAGCCTGCCTTAGTAACTATAGTACAGCCTGCCTTACTAACTATAGTACAACCTGCCTTACTAACTATAGTGCAGCCTGCCTTAGTAACTATAGTGCAGCCTGCCTTAGTAACTATAGTACAGCCTGCCTTACTAACTATAGTACAGCCTGCCTTAGTAACTATAGTACAGCCTGTCTTACTAACTATAGTACAGCCTGTCTTACTAACTATAGTACAGCCTGTCTTACTAACTATAGTACAGCCTGCCTTAGTAACTATAGTACAGCCTGCCTTAGTAACTATAGTACAGCCTGCCTTAGTAACTATAGTACAGCCTGCCTTAGTAACTATAGTACAGCCTGCCTTACTAACTATAGTATAGCCTGCCTTACTAACTATAGTGCAGCCTGCCTTAGTAACTATAGTGCAGCCTGCCTTAGTAACTATAGTACAGCCTGCCTTAGTAACTATAGTACAGCCTGCCTTAGTAACTATAGTACAGCCTGCCTTACTAACTATAGTACAGCCTGCCTTACTAACTATAGTACAGCCTGCCTTAGTAACTATAGTACAGCCTGCCTTAGTAACTATAGTACAGCCTGCCTTACTAACTATAGTACAGCCTGCCTTAGTAACTATAGTACAGCCTGCCTTACTAACTATAGTACAGCCTGCCTTACTAACTATAGTGCAGCCTGCCTTACTAACTATAGTGCAGCCTGCCTTACTAACTATAGTGCAGCCTGCCTTACTAACTATAGTGCAGCCTGCCTTAGTAACTATAGTGCAGCCTGCCTTAGTAACTATAGTGCAGCCTGCCTTAGTAACTATAGTACAGCCTGCCTTAGTAACTATAGTACAGCCTGCCTTACTAACTATAGTGCAGCCTGCCTTAGTAACTATAGTGCAGCCTGCCTTACTAACTATAGTGCAGCCTGCCTTAGTAACTATAGTACAGCCTGCCTTAGTAACTATAGTACAGCCTGCCTTACTAACTATAGTGCAGCCTGCCTTAGTAACTATAGTGCAGCCTGCCTTAGTAACTATAGTATAGCCTGCCTTAGTAACTATAGTACAGCCTGCCTTACTAACTATAGTGCAGCCTGCCTTAGTAACTATAGTACAGCCTGCCTTAGTAACTATAGTGCAGCCTGTCTTAGTAACTATAGTACAGCCTGCCTTACTAACTATAGTGCAGCCTGCCTTACTAACTATAGTACAGCCTGCCTTACTAACTATAGTGCAGCCTGCCTTAGTAACTATAGTACAGCCTGCCTTACTAACTATAGTGCAGCCTGCCTTACTAACTATAGTGCAGCCTGCCTTAGTAACTATAGTACAGCCTGCCTTACTAACTATAGTGCAGCCTGTCTTAGTAACTATAGTGCAGCCTGCCTTAGTAACTATAGTACAGCCTGCCTTACTAACTATAGTGCAGCCTGTCTTAGTAACTATAGTGCAGCCTGCCTTAGTAATTATAGTGCAGCCCGCCTTAGTAACTATAGTGCAGCCTGCCTTAGTAACTATAGTACAGCCTGCCTTACTAACTATAGTGCAGCCTGCCTTAGTAACTATAGTACAGCCTGCCTTAGTAACTATAGTGCAGCCTGCCTTAGTAACTATAGTGCAGCCTGCCTTAGTAACTATAGTGCAGCCCGCCTTAGTAACTATAGTACAGCCCGCCTTACTAACTATAGTGCAGCCTGCCTTACTAACTATAGTGCAGCCTGCCTTAGTAACTATAGTGCAGCCCGCCTTAGTAACTATAGTGCAGCCCGTCTTAGTAACTATAGTGCAGCCCGCCTTAGTAACTATAGTGCAGCCTGCCTTAGTAACTATAGTACAGCCTGCCTTAGTAACTATAGTGCAGCCTGCCTTAGTAACTATAGTGCAGCCTGCCTTAGTAACTATAGTGCAGCCTGCCTTAGTAACTATAGTGCAGCCTGCCTTAGTAACTATAGTGCAGCCTGCCTTAGTAACTATAGTACAGCCTGCCTTAGTAACTATAGTGCAGCCTGCCTTAGTAACTATAGTACAGCCTGCCTTAGTAACTATAGTACAGCCTGCCTTAGTAACTATAGTACAGCCTGCCTTAGTAACTATAGTGCAGCCTGCCTTAGTAACTATAGTGCAGCCTGCCTTAGTAACTATAGTACAGCCTGCCTTAGTAACTATAGTACAGCCTGCCTTAGTAACTATAGTACAGCCTGCCTTAGTAACTATAGTACAGCCTGCCTTACTAACTATAGTGCAGCCTGCCTTAGTAACTATAGTATAGCCTGCCTTACTAACTATAGTACAGCCTGCCTTACTAACTATAGTACAGCCTGCCTTACTAACTATAGTGCAGCCTGCATTAGTAACTATAGTATAGCCTGCCTTACTAACTATAGTACAGCCTGCCTTACAAACTATAGTACAGCCTGCCTTACTAACTATAGTGCAGCCTGCCTTAGTAACTATAGTACAGCCTGCCTTACTAACTATAGTGCAGCCTGCCTTACTAACTATAGTGCAGCCTGCCTTAGTAACTATAGTACAGCCTGCCTTACTAACTATAGTAAGCCTGTCTTAGTAACTATAGTGCAGCCTGCCTTAGTAACTATAGTACAGCCTGCCTTACTAACTATAGTGCAGCCTGTCTTAGTAACTATAGTGCAGCCTGCCTTAGTAACTATAGTACAGCCTGCCTTACTAACTATAGTGCAGCCTGCCTTAGTAACTATAGTACAGCCTGCTTTAGTAACTATAGTACAGCCTGCCTTAGTAACTATAGTGCAGCCTGCCTTAGTAACTATAGTACAGCCTGCCTTAGTAACTATAGTACAGCCTGCCTTAGTAACTATAGTGCAGCCTTCCTTCACTGAGTAACTATAGTACAGCCTGCCTTAGTAACTATAGTAACTATAGTGCAGCCTGTCTTAGTAACTATAGTGCAGCCTGCCTTAGTAACTATAGTACAGCCTGCCTTACTAACTATAGTGCAGCCTGCCTTAGTAACTATAGTACAGCCTGCTTTAGTAACTATAGTACAGCCTGCCTTAGTAACTATAGTGCAGCCTGCCTTAGTAACTATAGTACAGCCTGCCTTAGTAACTATAGTGCAGCCTTCCTTCACTGAGTAACTATAGTACAGCCTGCCTTAGTAACTATAGTAACTATAGTGCAGCCTGTCTTAGTAACTATAGTGCAGCCTGCCTTAGTAACTATAGTGCAGCCTGCCTTAGTAACTATAGTGCAGCCTGCCTTAGTAACTATAGTGCAGCCTGCCTTAGTAACTATAGTACAGCCTGCCTTAGTAACTATAGTATAGCCTGCCTTAGTACCTATAGTGCAGCCTGCCTTAGTACCTATAGTGCAGCCTGCCTTAGTACCTATAGTACAGCCTGCCTTAGTAACTATAGTACAGCCTGCCTTAGGAACTATAGTGCAGCCTGTCTTAGTAACTATAGTAACTATAGTGCAGCCTGCCTTAGTAACTATAGTGCAGCCTGCCTTAGTAACTATAGTGCAGCCTGCCTTAGTAACTATAGTGCAGCCTGCCTTAGTAACTATAGTGCAGCCTGCCTTAGTAACTATAGTACAGCCTGCCTTAGTAACTATAGTACAGCCTGCCTTAGTAACTATAGTGCAGCCTTCCTTCACTGAGTAACTATAGTACAGCCTGCCTTAGTAACTATAGTAACTATAGTGCAGCCTGCCTTAGTAACTATAGTACAGCCTGCCTTAGTAACTATAGTGCAGCCTTCCTTCACTGAGTAACTATAGTACAGCCTGCCTTAGTAACTATAGTAACTATAGTGCAGCCTGTCTTAGTAACTATAGTAACTATAGTGCAGCCTGTCTTAGTAACTATAGTGCAGCCTGCCTTAGTAACTATAGTGCAGCCTGCCTTAGTAACTATAGTGCAGCCTGCCTTAGTAACTATAGTATAGCCTGTCTTAGTAACTATAGTGCAGCCTGCCTTAGTAACTATAGTGCAGCCTGCCTTAGTAACTATAGTGCAGCCTGCCTTAGTAACTATAGTGCAGCCTGCCTTAGTAACTATAGTATAGCCTGCCTTAGTAACTATAGTATAGCCTGCCTTAGTAACTATAGTACAGCCTGCCTTAGTAACTATAGTGCAGCCTGCCTTAGTAACTATAGTGCAGCCTGCCTTAGTAACTATAGTACAGCCTGCCTTACTAACTATAGTGCAGCCTGCCTTACTAACTATAGTGCAGCCTGCCTTAGTAACTATAGTACAGCCTGCTTTAGTAACTATAGTACAGCCTGCCTTAGTAACTATAGTGCAGCCTGCCTTAGTAACTATAGTACAGCCTGCCTTAGTAACTATAGTACAGCCTGCCTTAGTAACTATAGTGCAGCCTTCCTTCACTGAGTAACTATAGTACAGCCTGCCTTAGTAACTATAGTAACTATAGTGCAGCCTGTCTTAGTAACTATAGTGCAGCCTGCCTTAGTAACTATAGTACAGCCTGCCTTACTAACTATAGTGCAGCCTGCCTTAGTAACTATAGTACAGCCTGCTTTAGTAACTATAGTACAGCCTGCCTTAGTAACTATAGTGCAGCCTGCCTTAGTAACTATAGTACAGCCTGCCTTAGTAACTATAGTGCAGCCTTCCTTCACTGAGTAACTATAGTACAGCCTGCCTTAGTAACTATAGTAACTATAGTGCAGCCTGTCTTAGTAACTATAGTGCAGCCTGCCTTAGTAACTATAGTGCAGCCTGCCTTAGTAACTATAGTGCAGCCTGCCTTAGTAACTATAGTGCAGCCTGCCTTAGTAACTATAGTACAGCCTGCCTTAGTAACTATAGTATAGCCTGCCTTAGTACCTATAGTGCAGCCTGCCTTAGTACCTATAGTGCAGCCTGCCTTAGTACCTATAGTACAGCCTGCCTTAGTAACTATAGTACAGCCTGCCTTAGGAACTATAGTGCAGCCTGTCTTAGTAACTATAGTAACTATAGTGCAGCCTGCCTTAGTAACTATAGTGCAGCCTGCCTTAGTAACTATAGTGCAGCCTGCCTTAGTAACTATAGTGCAGCCTGCCTTAGTAACTATAGTGCAGCCTGCCTTAGTAACTATAGTGCAGCCTGCCTTAGTAACTATAGTACAGCCTGCCTTAGTAACTATAGTACAGCCTGCCTTAGTAACTATAGTGCAGCCTTCCTTCACTGAGTAACTATAGTACAGCCTGCCTTAGTAACTATAGTAACTATAGTGCAGCCTGCCTTAGTAACTATAGTACAGCCTGCCTTAGTAACTATAGTGCAGCCTTCCTTCACTGAGTAACTATAGTACAGCCTGCCTTAGTAACTATAGTAACTATAGTGCAGCCTGTCTTAGTAACTATAGTAACTATAGTGCAGCCTGTCTTAGTAACTATAGTGCAGCCTGCCTTAGTAACTATAGTGCAGCCTGCCTTAGTAACTATAGTGCAGCCTGCCTTAGTAACTATAGTATAGCCTGTCTTAGTAACTATAGTGCAGCCTGCCTTAGTAACTATAGTGCAGCCTGCCTTAGTAACTATAGTGCAGCCTGCCTTAGTAACTATAGTGCAGCCTGCCTTAGTAACTATAGTATAGCCTGCCTTAGTAACTATAGTATAGCCTGCCTTAGTAACTATAGTACAGCCTGCCTTAGTAACTATAGTGCAGCCTGCCTTAGTAACTATAGTGCAGCCTGCCTTAGTAACTATAGTACAGCCTGCCTTACTAACTATAGTGCAGCCTGCCTTACTAACTATAGTGCAGCCTGCCTTAGTAACTATAGTACAGCCTGCCTTACTAACTATAGTGCAGCCTGTCTTAGTAACTATAGTGCAGCCTGCCTTAGTAACTATAGTGCAGCCTGCCTTAGTAACTATAGTACAGCCTGCCTTCACTGAGTAACTATAGTGCAGCCCGCCTTAGTAACTATAGTGCAGCCCGCCTTAGTAACTATAGTGCAGCCTGCCTTAGTAACTATAGTGCAGCCTGCCTTAGTAACTATAGTACAGCCTGCCTTAGTAACTATAGTGCAGCCTTCCTTCACTGAGTAACTATAGTACAGCCTGCCTTAGTAACTATAGTAACTATAGTGCAGCCTGTCTTAGTAACTATAGTGCAGCCTGCCTTAGTAACTATAGTGCAGCCTGCCTTAGTAACTATAGTGCAGCCTGCCTTAGTAACTATAGTGCAGCCTGCCTTAGTAACTATAGTACAGCCTGCCTTAGTAACTATAGTATAGCCTGCCTTAGTACCTATAGTGCAGCCTGCCTTAGTAACTATAGTGCAGCCTGCCTTAGTACCTATAGTACAGCCTGCCTTAGTAACTATAGTACAGCCTGCCTTAGGAACTATAGTGCAGCCTGTCTTAGTAACTATAGTAACTAAGTGCAGCCTGCCTTAGTAACTATAGTGCAGCCTGCCTTAGTAACTATAGTGCAGCCTGCCTTAGTAACTATAGTGCAGCCTGCCTTAGTAACTATAGTGCAGCCTGCCTTAGTAACTATAGTACAGCCTGCCTTAGTAACTATAGTACAGCCTGCCTTAGTAACTATAGTGCAGCCTTCCTTCACTGAGTAACTATAGTACAGCCTGCCTTAGTAACTATAGTAACTATAGTGCAGCCTGCCTTAGTAACTATAGTACAGCCTGCCTTAGTAACTATAGTGCAGCCTTCCTTCACTGAGTAACTATAGTACAGCCTGCCTTAGTAACTATAGTAACTATAGTGCAGCCTGTCTTAGTAACTATAGTAACTGTGCAGCCTGTCTTAGTAACTATAGTGCAGCCTGCCTTAGTAACTATAGTGCAGCCTGCCTTAGTAACTATAGTGCAGCCTGCCTTAGTAACTATAGTATAGCCTGTCTTAGTAACTATAGTGCAGCCTGCCTTAGTAACTATAGTGCAGCCTGCCTTAGTAACTATAGTGCAGCCTGCCTTAGTAACTATAGTGCAGCCTGCCTTAGTAACTATAGTATAGCCTGCCTTAGTAACTATAGTATAGCCTGCCTTAGTAACTATAGTACAGCCTGCCTTAGTAACTATAGTGCAGCCTGCCTTAGTAACTATAGTGCAGCCTGCCTTAGTAACTATAGTACAGCCTGCCTTACTAACTATAGTGCAGCCTGCCTTACTAACTATAGTGCAGCCTGCCTTAGTAACTATAGTACAGCCTGCCTTACTAACTATAGTGCAGCCTGTCTTAGTAACTATAGTGCAGCCTGCCTTAGTAACTATAGTGCAGCCTGCCTTAGTAACTATAGTACAGCCTGCCTTCACTGAGTAACTATAGTGCAGCCCGCCTTAGTAACTATAGTGCAGCCTGCCTTAGTAACTATAGTGCAGCCTGCCTTAGTAACTATAGTGCAGCCTGCCTTAGTAACTATAGTGCAGCCTGCCTTAGTAACTATAGTGCAGCCTGCCTTAGTAACTATAGTAACTATAGTGCAGCCTGCCTTAGTAACTATAGTAACTATAGTACAGCCTGCCTTAGTAACTATAGTACAGCCTGCCTTAGTAACTATAGTAACTATAGTACAACCTGCCTTAGTAACTATAGTACAGCCTGCCTTAGTAACTATAGTAAAACCTGCCATAGTAACTATAGTGCAGCCTGCCTTAGTAACTATAGTGCAGCCTGCCTTAGTAACTATAGTGCAGCCTGCCTTCACTGAGTAACTATAGTATAGCCTGCCTTAGTAACTATAGTACAGCCTGCCTTAGTAACTATAGTGCAGCCTTCCTTCACTGAGTAACTATAGTACAGCCTGCCTTAGTAACTATAGTAACTATAGTGCAGCCTGTCTTAGTAACTATAGTAATTATAGTGCAGCCTGTCTTAGTAACTATAGTGCAGCCTGCCTTAGTAACTATAGTGCAGCCTGCCTTAGTAACTATAGTGCAGCCTGCCTTAGTAACTATAGTACAGCCTGCCTTAGTAACTATAGTATAGCCTGTCTTAGTAACTATAGTGCAGCCTGCCTTAGTACCTATAGTGCAGCCTGCCTTAGTACCTATAGTACAGCCTGCCTTAGTAACTATAGTACAGCCTGCCTTAGGAACTATAGTGCAGCCTGTCTTAGTAACTATAGTAACTATAGTGCAGCCTGCCTTAGTAACTATAGTGCAGCCTGCCTTAGTAACTATAGTGCAGCCTGCCTTAGTAACTATAGTACAGCCTGCCTTAGTAACTATAGTGCAGCCTGCCTTAGTAACTATAGTACAGCCTGCCTTAGTAACTATAGTGCAGCCTGCCTTAGTAACTATAGTGCAGCCTGCCTTCACTGAGTAACTATAGTACAGCCTGCCTTAGTAACTATAGTGCAGCCTGCCTTAGTAACTATAGTGCAGCCTGCCTTAGTAACTATAGTACAGCCTGCCTTAGTAACTATAGTACAGCCTGCCTTAGTAACTATAGTGCAGCCTGCCTTAGTAACTATAGTACAGCCTGCCTTAGTAACTATAGTACAGCCTGCCTTAGTAACTATAGTGCAGCCTTCCTTCACTGAGTAACTATAGTACAGCCTGCCTTAGTAACTATAGTAACTATAGTGCAGCCTGTCTTAGTAACTATAGTAATTATAGTGCAGCCTGTCTTAGTAACTATAGTGCAGCCTGCCTTAGTAACTATAGTGCAGCCTGCCTTAGTAACTATAGTGCAGCCTGCCTTAGTAACTATAGTACAGCCTGCCTTAGTAACTATAGTATAGCCTGTCTTAGTAACTATAGTGCAGCCTGCCTTAGTACCTAGTGCAGCCTGCCTTAGTACCTATAGTACAGCCTGCCTTAGTAACTATAGTACAGCCTGCCTTAGAACTATAGTGCAGCCTGCCTTAGTAACTATAGTACAGCCTGCCTTAGTAACTATAGTGCAGCCTGCCTTAGTAACTATAGTACAGCCTGCCTTAGTAACTATAGTGCAGCCTGCCTTAGTAACTATAGTGCAGCCTGCCTTCACTGAGTAACTATAGTGCAGCCTGCCTTAGTAACTATAGTGCAGCCTGCCTTAGTAACTATAGTGCAGCCTGCCTTAGTAACTATAGTACAGCCTGCCTTAGTAACTATAGTGCAGCCTGCCTTAGTAACTATAGTGCAGCCTGCCTTAGTAACTATAGTACAGCCTGCCTTAGTAACTATAGTACAGCCTGCCTTAGTAACTATAGTGCAGCCTTCCTTCACTGAGTAACTATAGTACAGCCTGCCTTAGTAACTATAGTGCAGCCTGCCTTAGTAACTATAGTACAGCCTGCCTTCACTGAGTAACTATAGTATAGCCTGCCTTAGTAACTATAGTACAGCCTGCCTTAGTAACTATAGTGCAGCCTTCCTTCACTGAGTAACTATAGTACAGCCTGCCTTAGTAACTATAGTAACTATAGTGCAGCCTGTCTTAGTAACTATAGTGCAGCCTGTCTTAGTAACTATAGTGCAGCCTGCCTTAGTAACTATAGTACAGCCTGCCTTAGTAACTATAGTATAGCCTGTCTTAGTAACTATAGTGCAGCCTGCCTTAGTAACTATAGTGCAGCCTGCCTTAGTAACTATAGTATAGCCTGTCTTAGTAACTATAGTGCAGCCTGCCTTAGTAACTATAGTGCAGCCTGCCTTAGTAACTATAGTGCAGCCTGCCTTAGTAACTATAGTATAGCCTGCCTTAGTAACTATAGTATAGCCTGCCTTAGTAACTATAGTACAGCCTGCCTTAGTAACTATAGTGCAGCCTGCCTTAGTAACTATAGTGCAGCCTGCCTTAGTAACTATAGTACAGCCTGCCTTAGTAACTATAGTGCAGCCTGCCTTAGTAACTATAGTATAGCCTTCACTGAGTAACTATAGTACAGCCTGCCATAGTAACTATAGTGCAGCCTGCCTTAGTAACTATAGTACAGCCTGCCTTAGTAACTATAGTACAGCCTGCCTTCACTGAGTAACTATAGTGCAGCCCGCCTTAGTAACTATAGTGCAGCCCGTCTTAGTAACTACAGTGCAGCCTGCCTTAGTAACTATAGTGCAGCCCGCCTTAGTAACTATAGTACAGCCTGCCTTAGTAACTATAGTACAGCCTGCCTTAGTAACTATAGTGCAGCCTGTCTTAGTAACTATAGTGCAGCCTGTCTTAGTAACTATAGTGCAGCCTACCTTAGTAACTATAGTACAGCCTGCCTTAGTAACTATAGTGCAGCCTGCCTTAGTAACTATAGTGCAGCCTGCCTTCGTAACTATAGTGCAGCCTGCCTTAGTAACTATAGTGCAGCCTGCCTTAGTAACTATAGTACAGCCTGCCTTAGTAACTATAGTAACTATAGTACAGCCTGCCTTAGTAACTATAGTACAACCTTCCTTAGTAACTATAGTGCAGCCTGTCTTAGTAACTATAGTAACTATAGTACAGCCTGTCTTAGTAACTATAGTACAGCCTGCCTTAGTAACTATAGTAACTATAGTACAACCTGCCTTAGTAACTATAGTACAGCCTGCCTTAGTAACTATAGTAAAACCTGCCTTAGTAACTATAGTGCAGCCTGCCTTAGTAACTATAGTGCAGCCTGCCTTAGTAACTATAGTGCAGCCTATAGTATAGCCTTCACTGAGTAACTATAGTACAGCCTGCCTTAGTAACTATAGTGCAGCCTGCCTTAGTAACTATAGTACAGCCTGCCTTCACTGAGTAACTATAGTGCAGCCCGCCTTAGTAACTATAGTGCAGCCCGCCTTAGTAACTATAGTGCAGCCCGTCTTAGTAACTACAGTGCAGCCTGCCTTAGTAACTATAGTGCAGCCCGCCTTAGTAACTATAGTACAGCCTGCCTTAGTAACTATAGTGCAGCCTGCCTTAGTAACTATAGTGCAGCCTGTCTTAGTAACTATAGTGCAGCCTGTCTTAGTAACTATAGTGCAGCCTACCTTAGTAACTATAGTACAGCCTAGTAACTATAGTACAGCCTGCCTTAGTAACTATAGTGCAGCCTGCCTTAGTAACTATAGTGCAGCCTGTCTTAGTAACTATAGTGCAGCCTGTCTTAGTAACTATAGTGCAGCCTACCTTAGTAACTATAGTACAGCCTGCCTTAGTAACTATAGTGCAGCCTGCCTTAGTAACTATAGTGCAGCCTGCCTTAGTAACTATAGTGCAGCCTGCCTTAGTAACTATAGTACAGCCTGCCTTAGTAACTATAGTGCAGCCTGCCTTAGTAACTATAGTAACTATAGTGCAGCCTGCCTTAGTAACTATAGTAACTATAGTACAGCCTGCCTTAGTAACTATAGTACAACCTTCCTTAGTAACTATAGTGCAGCCTGTCTTAGTAACTATAGTAACTATAGTACAGCCTGTCTTAGTAACTATAGTACAGCCTGCCTTAGTAACTATAGTAACTATAGTAAAACCTGCCTTAGTAACTATAGTGCAGCTTGCCTTAGTAACTATAGTGCAGCCTGCCTTAGTAACTATAGTATAGCCTTCACTGAGTAACTATAGTACAGCCTGCCTTAGTAACTATAGTGCAGCCTGCCTTAGTAACTATAGTACAGCCTGCCTTCACTGAGTAACTATAATGCAGCCCGCCTTAGTAACTATAGTGCAGCCCGCCTTAGTAACTATAGTGCAGCCTGCCTTAGTAACTATAGTACAGCCTGCCTTAGTAACTATAGTGCAGCCTGTCTTAGTAACTATAGTGCAGCCTGTCTTAGTAACTATAGTGCAGCCTGCCTTAGTAACTATAGTGCAGCCTGCCTTAGTAACTATAGTACAGCCTGCCTTAGTAACTATAGTGCAGCCTGCCTTAGTAACTATAGTAACTATAGTGCAGCCTGCCTTAGTAACTATAGTAACTATAGTACAGCCTGCCTTAGTAACTATAGTACAACCTTCCTTAGTAACTATAGTACAGCCTGCCTTAGTAACTATAGTAACTATAGTACAACCTGCCTTAGTAACTATAGTACAGCCTGCCTTAGTAACTATAGTAAAACCTGCCTTAGTAACTATAGTGCAGCCTGCCTTAGTAACTATAGTGCAGCCTGCCTTATTAACTATAGTGCAAGGCAAGGAGAAAGGACGTGAGGTATCACAGAAAGACGAATTGAGATGGAAACGTACACACGTTCCCACAGTTACCTGGTTGATACATCTCCATAGACTCCGCCTCCTGCTTGATTTTGACCCCTGTGTGGGCGGAACCTCCGCTGCATGCTGCCGTGCTACTGGCTGCGGGCTGGGTGGGGGAGGCGACAGTATTGGCCATGGAGGCGGGGCCAGGGGGTGTCACGGCCATGTCGGCCGACAGGGCAGAGAGGTGGGTATTGGAGCTGGGCTGGGAGGGGGGTGGAGGACCACGGGGGGCCAGCAGGTTGGAGGGGATAGCCTGGGCTGGGGAGGAGACCGCATGCTGCTCCACTCCTCCCTGGGAGGGTAGAGACTCCACTGCAGCCATGACTAGGACTGGAGGAGCCACCATGGTCATGTGACCCTCTGCTTTAGGCTTCACTCTGACAGGGAGAGAGAGAGGCTTGTTAATTAAGACTCACTCAGAGAGAGAGGTATGTTAGACTCTGAAAGAGAGAGATGTTAGAGTCACTCAGAGAGAGAGAGAGAGAGGTATGTTAGACTCTGAAAGAGTGAGATGTTAGAGTCACTCAGAGAGAGAGAGAGAGGTATGTTAGACTCTGAAAGAGTGAGATGTTAGAGTCACTCAGAGAGAGAGAGAGTATGTTAGACTCTGAAAGAGAGAGATGTTAGAGTCACTCAGAGAGAGAGAGAGAGTATGTTAGACTCTGAAAGAGTGAGATGTTAGAGTCACTCAGAGAGAGAGGTATGTTAGACTCTGAAAGAGAGATGTTAGAGTCACTCAGAGAGAGAGAGAGAGGTATGTTAATTAAGACTCACTCAGAGAGAGAGAGGTATGTTAGACTCTGAAAGAGTGAGATGTTAGAGTCACTCAGAGAGAGAGGTATGTTAGACTCTGAAAGAGAGAGATGTTAGAGTCACTCAGAGAGAGAGAGAGAGGTATGTTAGACTCTGACAGAGAGATGTTAGAGTCACTCAGAGAGAGAGAGAGAGAGGTATGTTAGACTCTGAAAGAGAGATGTTAGAGTCACTCAGAGAGAGAGAGGTATGTTAGACTCTGAAAGAGTGAGATGTTAGAGTCACTCAGAGAGAGAGGTATGTTAGACTCTGAAAGAGTGAGATGTTAGAGTCACTCAGAGAGAGAGAGAGGTATGTTAGACTGACAGAGAGATGTTTGAGTCACTCAGAGAGAGAGAGGTATGTTAGACTCTGACAGAGAGAGATGTTAGAGTCACTCAGAGAGAGAGAGAGGTATGTTAGACTCTGACAGAGAGATGTTAGTCACTCAGAGAGAGAGGTATGTTAGACTCTGAAAGAGAGAGATGTTCGAGTCACTCAGAGAGAGAGAGAGGTATGTTAGACTGACAGAGAGAGATGTTAGAGTCACTCAGAGAGAGAGAGAGGTATGTTAGACTCTGACAGAGAGATGTTAGAGTCACTCAGAGAGAGAGAGAGAGAGGTATGTTAGACTCTGAAAGAGAGAGATGTTAGAGTCACTCAGAGAGAGAGAGGTATGTTAGACTCTGAAAGAGAGAGATGTTAGACTCACTCTGAGAAAGAAAGAAAGAAAGAAAGAGGTGTTAACATCTCTCTCCGTCAGAGTGAATCTAAGAGTCATCCTAATATGGATTTGTCCCAAATGGCACCCTATATATTTCACTACTTTACCAGATCCCTATCAAGACAATAGGGTGCCATCTAGGAAATATTTTATTTATTTAACCAGACGGGGGCTGGGATAAAAAAATAAAAAACATATAAATATAGGACAAAATACACATCTCGACAAGAGAGACAACAACATGGCAAGGCAGACAACACAGCATGGTAGCAACACAACATGACAACATGGTAGCAACACAACACAACAACAACATGGTAGCAACACAACACAACAACAACATGGTAGCAACACAACACGACAACAACATGGTAGCAACACAACATGACAACATGGTAGCAACACAACATGACAACATGGTAGCAACACAACATGACAACATGGTAGCAACACAACATGACAACAACATGGTAGCAACACAACATGACAACAACGTGGTAGCAACACAACACAACAACAACATGGTAGCAACACAACATGACAACCTGGTAGCAACACAACATGACAACAACGTGGTAGCAACACAACACCAACATGGTAGCAACACAACATGACAACAACGTGGTAGCAACACAACACAACATGGTAGCAACACAACATGACAACAACCTGGTAGCAACACAACATGACAACCTGGTAGCAACACAACATGACAACAACGTGGTAGCAACACAGCATGACAACAACATGGTAGCAACACAACACGGTAGCAACACAACATGACAACAACATGACAACAACGTGGTAGCAACACAACATGACAACAACATGGTAGCAACACAACATGACAACAACACAACATGACAACAACGTGGTAGCAACATAACATGACAACAACATGGTAGCAACACAACATGACAACACAGCATGGTAGCAACACAACATGACAACAACATGGTAGCAAAACAACATGACAACAACATGGTAGCAACACAACATGGTAGCAACACAACATGACAACATGGTAGCAACACAACATGACAACAACGTGGTAGCAACACAGCATGACAACAACATGGTAGCAACACAACACGGTAGCAACACAACATGACAACAACACAACATGACAACAACATGGTAGCAACACAACATGACAACAACGTGGTAGCAACACAACATGACAACACAGCATGGTAGCAACACAGCATGACAACAACATGGTAGCAACACAACACGGTAGCAGCATAAAACATGGTACAAACATTATTCAGCCCAGACAACAACGCAAAGGTCAAGAAGTTAGAGACAACAATAAATCACACAAAGCAGCCATGTAGGATGCCATCTAGGAGGCAGTCTAGGAGGCCATCTAGGAGGCCATCTAGGAGGCAGTCTAAACCCATTACAGGACCTGCATGACCCAGGCTTTGAATGAACGATTGATTATTCTCTGAAGGCTCACCCTGCAGGTCTAGGTGGTCCTGCTCCTCTCACTCCTCCCTCCACTCTGCTGCTGGTGGCCTCACCAGGCCCTGCCGGGATCAGATTCTTACCAACACCACACCTAAACACACACACACACACACACACACACACACACACACACACAATGTTAGGCTGGTCGATATTGAATTAATTTGAATGTATGTTTTGAATGTTCCAAATGCAAATCGCAACAATCAAGTTATTTATTTATTTTCCCTTCTGTTTTTATGAGCGTTTATGTCATTTTTTTGGGGCCTCGTCTCCGTCTCTCCTTCTGCTCTGTGGTCACCAAGCCCTCCAGCATTTCAGTCCCATACGGTAACGTGCTAGCTGTCTAGTCTTGTGTTTTAGATATTTGCAACAAGCACAAAAAAAAATAGTCATTGATATAAGCAATTGGGGCAACTTGTTCTAACTAATAAGCATAATTTTTTCCCCCCCAGACAGTTGATTTCAGCATGTAAACAAAGTGACCCAGGCTGTGTTGTTCAGAGACCAGACAGAAGGACAGTGTATTCACAATTGTTCAACTGTTCTATCTTGTTAGCGAGCAAAAATATTCAAGTTGGCTAGACTTTAAATATAAAAGACGAGCTGGCTTCTCACTAGCACCGTTGGTATGGGCTTGAGAGATTGTTAATGAACAGGGCTTCTCCAAATCTTTTCACTCAGCCCCCCCCCCCTTCCGGCATCGGGGAACATCCCGGCCCCCACCACGTCTATTTCTATGGGCACAAGCACTGTTTATGACACCAACTGTTCACCCCCTCTTGTTGGCGGAGAGAACAATTTACAGTTTTAAAGCTAATTTTCTTGCAATTCTACACATTCTGTCATGTGGTGCAGAGAACACTTTGCCGTTTTAAAGCTAATTTTCTTGCAACTCTATGTTTTGCCATGTCTAATGTGTATTCATGTGACATTTTGAGTGACTTGAATAATACAACAAAATATATGGGCTTTAAAAAAACAACGTTATAGCGGACATGGGCTAGTTGATCTGGACATTTCTGACACGTTTGAAATATCTTTCTAAGTTCCCGCGCCCCCTGCCGACCCCCGCTGTTCAGCAGGCCTGACACAGAAGACAACAATGAGGTCCTATCTAAACTGTTTTATTATACAGTTCCCTAATGAACATGACCCTGGGCTCAGAGGCTCAGTCACCCTTCATTGGCTGGCAGATTGATTGATCGACTGATTGACTCACCCCTCATTGGCTGGCTTCTTGGGAGGATGCTGGGTCGAGGGAAGAGACCAAAGTGGGCCCTCCGCCTCCTACTCCGCCCTGGGGTGTGTCTGTACCATGGTAGCAACGGGCTGTGCGGCGCCAAACGGGCTGCCCATAGGAGCAGCTACAAACGTACTGCCGTCAGCCAATACCATCCCTGTAGAACAGACACAGGTTCTTATCATCATAGATTCGACCAATTACCATCCAATACTATCCCTGTAGAACAGACACAGGTTCTTATCATCATAGATTCAACCAATTACCATCCAATACTATCCCTGTAGAACAGACACAGGTTCTTATCATCATAGATTCAACCAATTACCATCCAATACTATCCCTGTAGAACAGACACAGGTTCTTATCATCATAGATTCAACCAATTACCATCCAATACTATCCCTGTAGAACAGACACAGGTTCTTATCATGAGCTATAGATTCGACCAATTACCATCCCTGTAGAACACACACAGGTTCTTATCATGAGCTATAGATTCGACCAATTACTATCCCTGTAGAACAGACACAGGTTCTTATCATGAGCTATAGATTCGACCAATTACTATCCCTGTAGAACAGACACAGGTTCTTATCATGAGCTATAGATTCGACCAATTACTATCCCTGTAGAACAGACACAGGTTCTTATCATGAGCTATAGATTCGACCAATTACCATCCAATACCATCGCTGTAGAACAGACACAGGTTCTTATCATGAGCTATAGATTCGACCAATTACCATCCCTGTAGAACAGACACAGGTTCTTATCATCATAGATTGAACCAATTATCATTCAATAACATCACCTTCAGCAGACGCTTTTATCCAAACATATATTTTCGTAAAATATTTTCAGTATGTGTTTTTGGGTCCCTGTGAGTCATATTCAATAAGCGGCTTCTTGAGGCCATGTTTAGCGTTAGTGTACTGTAGATTACCAGATGGTTTGGCCTCAGGCTGCTGCCCTGCGATTGGTGCCTGCTGAATCCCCTGTGTGCCGATTGGACCGGAGCTATGTAACCCCTGCACTCCCATTGGTGCAGGCTGATGACCTGGGCTCCAATTGGTTGAGGCTGGATTCCCTGGGTGCTGATTTGTGCAGACTGTAGACCAATCCTGTCCACGGCCATCAGCTGCATGGGGTTGAGGTGAACGGTAGTGGCCACGGCCACAGCAGGCTGGCTGGGCAGAGCAGAGCTCGGGGTCTGGGGCGCGTCACTGAGGAGAGGAGGGGGTGTCAGTCAAAGCAGACTTGGGACATGGTGCCAACTAATCCTTAAGGTATTCACTCTTTTATTTTTTAATTATTACAATTATGATGATTTTTTTTTATGTATTATAAATTTTTTTCCCCCAATTATTATAATTATTATTTGTTTTAATTATTATAATTATTATTTGTTTTAATTATTATAATTATTATTTGTTTTAATTATTATAATTATTATTTGTTTTAATTATTATAATTATTATTTGTTTTAATTATTATAATTATTATTTTTGTTTTAATTATTATAATTATTATTTGTTTTAATTATTATAATTATTATTTGTTTTAATTATTATAATTTTTTAAATTATATTTTTAAATTATATAATATATATTTTTATTTGTACTATTTTTTTATTTTTTTATTACAAAAAACACAAGTAAGGAGAAACAGTATTTTATTTAACCAGGTAGGCTAGTATTTAACCACCTTTATTTAACCAGGTAGGCTAGTATTTAACCACCTTTATTTAACCAGGTAGGCTAGTATTTAACCACCTTTATTTAACCAGGTAGGCTAGTATTTAACCACCTTTATTTAACCAGGTAGGCTAGTATTTAACCACCTTTATTTAACCAGGTAGGCTAGTATTTAACCACCTTTATTTAACCAGGTAGGCTAGTATTTAACCACCTTTATTTAACCAGGTAGGCTAGTATTTAACCACCTTTATTTAACCAGGTAGGCTAGTATTTAACCACCTTTATTTAACCAGGTAGGCTAGTTGAGAACAAGTTCTCATTTGCAACTACTATCAAACATGTATCAGTCTTTCTGCAGCAGAGCCATCGTTATGTGTGAGGGTGTCTACTACCACTATCAAACATGTATCAGTCTTTCTGCAGCAGAGCCATCCTTATGTGTGAGGGTGTCTACTACCACTATCAAACATGTATCAGTCTTTCTGCAGCAGAGCCATCGTTATGTGTGAGGGTGTCTACTACCACTATCAAACATGTATCAGTCTTTCTGCAGCAGAGCCATCCTTATGTGTGAGGGTGTCTACTACCACTATCAAACATGTATCAGTCTTTCTGCAGCAGAGCCATCCTTATGTGTGAGGGTGTCTACTACCACTATCAAACATGTATCAGTCTTTCTGCAGCAGAGCCATCCTTATGTGTGAGGGTGTCTACTACCACTATCAAACATGTATCAGTCTTTCTGCAGCAGAGCCATCCTTATGTGTGAGGGTGTCTACTACCACTATCAAACATGTATCAGTCTTTCTGCAGCAGAGCCATCCTTATGTGTGAGGCTGCGTGTGCATGATATTGATATAAAATATATGTCATAGTTTCCTTTTTCATCATCACAATCTTACTCTTTGTGTATTGGGCAACGTATTCCCGAGTCAATTCAATAGATATTTTTTGTTGTTGTACCCAAGAATACATACAGTATGTGTATGTATTCTGACAAGGTACAAATCTGTCGTTCTGCCCCTGAACAGGCAGTTAACCCACCGTTCCCAGGCCGTCATTGAAAATAAGAATTTGTTCTTAACTGACTTGCCTGGTTAAATAAAGGTAAAAAATAAAAATAAATATGTGAAGGTATTCACCTGGGTACTGTCTGATGGTGGACACGGAGCTGGTGATGGGGGTATAGGTGTGTGTCCGGGGGTAAGGAGAAGAGGAAAAAGTAGGCAGGAAGTACTGGAAGTGCACTGGTAAAGGTGGCCTGTCACTCCTGGCCTCGATGGTGACAGGGTTAGGAGAGGAGCGGTTGCCAGAGATGGAGATCAAGTTGGTCCTCTCTACAGGATAGTCTGATTGGACACAGGGGGAGGTGTGGGCTATGGGCTGGTAGTCTGATTGGACACGGGGGAGGTGTGGGCTATGGGCTGGTAGTCTGATTGGACACGGGGGAGAGGTGTGGGCTATGGGCTGGTAGTCTGATTGGACATGGGGGGAGGTGTGAGCTATAGGCTGGATCAGGTTGGTCCTCTCTCCAAGGTAGTCTGACTGGACACGGGGGGAGGTGTGGGCTATGGGCTGAGGTACCACTTTAGCTGTTGGTACAACACAGGAAGGGGGAAATATGGTACAACAGAATACAACAAAATACAGATAGAAATACTTTAAAGGACATCCAAATATAAAATAAATAATGAATGCAAAAAGCCCACTAGTGGGTTTGAATGTGTCTGAGTATTTTGTGCACTAGCCTTCAATGAATCTGAGTATTAAATCAAAAGTTGCTTAGGAGCTAGAAGCAGAGCGGTCATATCTGTTGGCGCCATCTTACTCACTTATACAGGCTGTTACTCACCAACTGGGATGGTAGAGGTGGTCAGTGCTGTGGCATGGGAGGAGTGTGTGGGCATCGTCATGGTGACGATAGTACTGCTGGTCATCTGGGTGTGTGGCGCAGTGCCTGAAAGAGGATCACGGGACAGAGGATCACGGGACAGAGAATGCCATTTGTTTCAATGAGGAATCGTCAAAAGGGCGACTGCACTTCCTGATTTGATTTTGATTTGTTTTTAGATTTGGTTCGTTAAGGAATGTTAGCGGTCCATTCAAACGTGAGTTGGTTTGGGGTGTTGTGGTTTGATGTGGGTCTCGTGTGTTCGCAGACGGTAAGAGTTAGCCAAACGATTTAGCAAAATAGTGTACGGCCGTGGCAAAAGTGGTTGAACTTTGGATAGCTCATCTCCGGGGCTAATTAGGGACCATTAAATCAAATGGTGATTTGAAACAGGTGTAGACCTTACAGTGAAATGCCTACTTTACAAGCCCTTTAACCAACAATGTAGGTTAAAAAAATATATATTGGGCCTCCCGGGTGGCGCAGTGGTTAAGGGCGCTGTACTGCAGCGCCAGCTGTGCCATCAGAGTCCCTGGGTTCGCGCCCAGGCTCTGTCGTAACCGGCCGCGACCGGGAGGTCCGTGGGGGCGACGCACAATTGGCCTAGCGTCGTCGGGTTAGGGAGGGCTTGGTCGGTAGGGATGTCCTTGTCTCATCGCGCACCAGCGACTCCTGTAGCGGGCCGGGCGCAGTGCGCGCTAACCAAGGTTGCCGGGTGCATGGTGTTTCCTCCTACACATTGGTGCGGCTGGCTTCCCGGGTTGGATGCGCGCTGTGTTAAAGAAGCAGTGCGGCTTGGTTGGGTTGTGTATCGGAGGACGCATGACATTCAACCTTCGTCTCTCCCGAGCCCGCACGGGAGTTGTAGCGATGAGACAAGATAGTAGCTACTACAATAATTGGATACCACGAAAATTGGGGAGAAAAAGGGGTAAAATTAAAAAAATATATATATATATATTTTTAAAAAATTCAACAAATAAATAAAAGTAACAAATGATTAAAGATAATAATTACAATGTAGAAGTTCTCATTAAATGCTTTCAAAATGTGTATAGAATTTATAGTTGGTTTGAGGCAGTGTTTCCGCCGTAGTCATTTGCATGTGGCGCTGCGCCGTGGCTAAATTATTGCCGACCACGCCCTAAAATATGGGACATCAAATAAATACAAAAATCGGACGATGCGCACATCGAAGATTCTAGAACAGTCCACGTTAACGTTTCCTCTGCAAACAAAATGAGTTATGAACAGAAAAATCAGACTACCCCATTATAGAATAGTCGATCTATTTACCTAGTCATGTTATTAAACTAAACCAGACAATAGTTGATCTATTTACCTAGTCATGTGATGGTGTTATTATAGACAATAGTTGATCTATTTACCTAGTCATGTAATGGTGTTATTATAGACAATAGTTGATCTATTTACCTAGTCATGTAATGGTGTTATTATAGACAATAGTTGATCTATTTACCTAGTCATGTGATGGTGTTATCATAGACAATAGTTAATCATAGTTGATCACTATGATCTATTTACAGATAATATTTACCTAGTCATGTGATGGTGTTATCATAGACAATAGTTAATCTATTTACCTAGTCATGTGTTATGACAATAGTGTCCTATAGCAATAGATGATCTATTTACCTAGTCATTTACCTAGTCATGTGATGGTGTTACATAGACAATAGTGCCATGGGAGGGAGTGCAAACATGCATTCTGACAATCGCGGGGGAAAAAACAGACGTTTTAATGGCCTTGTTAGAAAGAGAGAGGGAACCCAACTTTCCATTCCTACTCATTTCTCAACTCCTAAAATATGTACCAGTTCTTAGCAGCAACATGTTTAAACACGTTTGGAATGACAAACGGAGAGAGTGGGGCTAAACGTAACATGGGTCAACTGGAGGGTAACATGGGTCAACTGGAGGGTAACATGGGTCAACTGGAGGGTAACATGGGTCAACTGGAGGGAGGGTAACATGGGTCAACTGGAGGGTAACATGGGTCAACTGGAGGGTAACATGGGTCAACTGGAGGGTAACATGGGTCAACTGGAGGGTAACATGGGTCAACTGGAGGGTAACATGGGTCAACTGGAGGGAGGGTAACATGGGTCAACTGGAGGGGGTTTCAACTGGAGGGAGTAACATGGGTCAACTGGAGGGTAACATGGGTCAACTGGAGGGAGGGTAACATGGGTCAACTGGAGGGTAGGAGTAACATGGGTCAACTGGAGGGAGGGTAACATGGGTCAACTGGAGGGTAACATGGGTCAACTGGAGGGTAACATTTGGAGGGTAACCAACTGGAGTCATGGGTCAACTGGAGGTGGGAGGGAGGGTAACATCAACTGGAGACAATAGTTGGATAACATATTTACAACTGGAGTAACATGGGATGGAGTAACATGTCAACTGGATAACATGGGTCAACTGGAGGGTAACATGGGTCAACTGGAGGTAACATGGGTCAACTGGAGGGAGGTAACATGGGTCAACTGGAGGGTAACATGGGTCAGGGTAACATGGGTCAATGGAGGGTAACATGGGTCAACTGGAGGGTAACATGACAAACAGGGTCAACTGAGGGTAACTATGGAGGGTAACATGGGTTAACTGGAGGGTAACATGGGTCAACTGGAGGGTCATGGGTCAACTGGATGGTGGAGGGTTATCATAGACATGGGTCAACTGGAGGGAGGGTAACATGGGTCAATGGAGGGTAACATGGGTATTTGGGTCAACTGGAGGGAGGGTAACATGGGTCAACTGGAGGGGTAACATGGGTCAACTGGAGGTAACATGGGTCAACTGGAGGGTAACATGGGTCAACTGGAGGTAACATGGGTCTGGAGGGTAACATGGGTCAACTGGAGAACATGGGTCAACTGGAGGGGAGAGGTAACATGGGTCAACTGGAGGGTAACATGGGTCAACTGGAGGGTAACATGGGTCAACTGGAGGGAGGGTAACATGGGTCAACTGGAGGGTAACATGGGTCAACTGGAGGGTAACATGGGTCAGGAGGGTAACATGGGTCAACTGGAGGGTAACATGGGTCAACTGGAGGTAACATGGGTCAACTGGAGGGTCAGGGGTAACATGGGTCAACTGGAGGAACAAACTGGAGGGTAACATGGGTCAACTGGAGGGTAACATGGGTCAACTGGAGGGTAACATGGGTCAACTGGAGGGTAACATGGGTCAACTGGAGAAAGAGGAGGGTAACATGGGTCAACTGGAGGGTAACATGGGTCACTGGAGGGTTCCATTCCTGGAGGGTAACATGGGTCAACTGGAGGTAACATGGGTCAACTGGAGGGTAACATGGGTCAACTGGAGGGTAACATGGGTCAACTGGAGGTAACAAACTGGAGGGTAACATGGGTCAACTGGAGGGTAACATGGGTCAACTGGAGGGTAACATGGGTCAACTGGAGGGTAACATGGGTCAACTGGAGGGTAACATGGGTCAGGAGGTAACATGGGTCAACTGGAGGGTAACATGGGTCAACTGGAGGGGGTAACATGGGTCAACTGGAGGGTAACACACTGGAGGGTTTGGAATGGGTCAACTGGAGGGTAACATGGGTCAAACATGGGTCAACTGGAGTGGGGGAGGGAGGGTAACTAAACATGGGTCAACTGGAGGGTAACATGGGTCAACTGGAGGGTAACATGGGTCAACTGGAGGGTAACATGGGTCAACTGGAGGGTAACATGGGTCAACTGGAGGGAACATGGGTCAACTGGAGGGTAACATGGGTCAACTGGAGGGTAACATGGGTCAACTGGAGGTAACATGGGTCAGGGGGTAACATGGGTCAACTGGAGGGTAACATGGGTCAACTGGAGGTAACATGGGTCAACTGGAGGGTAACAACATGGGTCAACTGGAGGGTAACATGGGTCAACTGGAGGGTAACATGGGTCAAGGGGAGGGTGGGTCAACTGGAGGGAGGAGGGTAACATGGGTCAACTGGAGGGGGTCAAGGGTAACATGGGTCAACATGGGTCAACTGGAGGTAACATGGGTCAACTGGAGGGGGGTCAACTGGAGGGTAACATGGTCAACTGGAGGTGGGTCAACTGGAGGGTAACATGGGTCAACTGGAGGTAACATGGGTCACTGGAGGAGTAACATGGGTCAACTGGAGGGTAACATGGGTCAGGGTAACATGGGTCAACTGGAGGGTAACATGGGTCAACTGGAGGGTAACATGGGTCAACTGGAGGGTAACATGGGTCAACTGGGGGAAAGAACTGGAGGGTAACATGGGTCAACCATGGGTCAAAATGGAGGGTAACATGGGTCAACTGGAGGTAACATGGGTCAACTGGAGGGTAACATGGGTCAACTGGAGGTAACATGGGTCAACTGGAGGGTAACATTCAACTGGAGGGTAACATGGGTCAACTGGAGGGTAACTGGAGGGGTCAACTGGAGGGGGTAACATGGGTCAACTGGAGGGTAACATGGGTTGGGTCAACTGAGGGTAACATGGTAACATGGGTCACTGGAGATTACATTTGGAGGGTAACATGAGCTGGAGGGTAACATGGGTCAACTGGAGGGAGGGTAACATGGGTCAACTGGAGGGAGGTAACATGGGTCAACTGGAGGGGGTCAGGAGGTAACATTCAACTGGAGGAACATGGGTCAACTGGAGGGTAACATGGGTCAACTGGAGGGAGGGTAACATGGGTCAACTGGAGGGAGGTAACATGGGTCAACTGGAGGGTAACATGGGTCAACTGAAGGGTAACATGGGTCAACTGGAGGGTAACATGGGTCAACTGGAGGGGGTCAACTGGAGGGAGGTAACATGGGTGGGTCAAGGTAACATGGGTCAACTGGAGGAGGGTAACATGGGTCAACTGGAGGGGTAACATGGGTCAACTGGGGGTAACATGGGTCAACTGGGGGAAAGACGCCACCCAACCTCAAAATATATATATATATATTTTTTTTTTGGGGGGATGATTTAAATTGTGATGAGACAGATTACATTTTTAGTTGAGCAAGTTTAGGGCAACCAGGGAAAGTGGGGAAATGAAGGTGTGTCTGTGAGGGGGTGAAGGTGTGTCTGTGAGGGGGTGAAGGTGTGTCTGTGAGGGGGGGATGAAGGTGTGTCTGTGAGGGAGAATGAAGGTGTGTCTGTTTACAGGCAGGGGCGTTTTACCCTGGGTGGCAGTTTACCCCAAGTTACCCTAACATGTAGGCCTACATTATATTTACTGTTTATGTATGTTTTTTTGGTACATAAAATGTATCAATAGGATGCCAACTAGTTAAAATATCACATTTGGGATCTAGATAATGATTAGCCCGATAGTGTAAATGCAGATAGACAACCGCATGCTTAAGCCCATTTATTTATAGCCATTAGCGATAATGCTATTTTCTAATAGCATATATTATAATACGGGGCCATGCATAGGCTATATGCATGGTCCAATATGTAAAAATTATTTAAACCATTGGCCCATGTAATTGGACTGAAATTACAGAAATTATATTTTATATGGTTTCAGCATTATTTAATTTTTTATTTATTTTGGAGTAGAATGACCTTTTAAAATGTTTGAGTCACCCAGATAACATGAACTATTACAAAATGTGTAGAATTGTAGATAGGAGATTTGCTTTAAAACAGCTAAATATTAGTCACTGCGGCTAACAGGAGGGCCTCTAAAATCTTTGGTCGGTGACAACACAATTTTGATCCAGAAAAAACCCTGGTCAAACCTTTGTACAAGTACCTGACAAAATAAAGGAAACACAGACATAAACGCGTCTTAAATCGGGCGTTGGTCCAGCGTTGGTCCAGCACGAGCTGGAGTTGCCCACCCCTGGTTTACATAGGTGTCATGCTCATCAAACCATTCACTGACCACTCATGTGGTTTGGGGATAGCCATGGTAGCTAAAATAATGGCCTGTCCAGCATTTTATACATGCCTGTAGAAAAGGCCCATGGAGTTGGTGGAATAATCCTTTAATTCATTTACTCAGCTGGGCCAGGGGCGCTTTAATTAGGTCAGGTGGAAATGTCCGACAGATCTAAACTCCATAAAAGGAGGACACGTGACCACCTGTTCACCTTCACTGTCAGTCATCCTACCTGTCCAGCTACCCACACAGATTCCACTAATCTTTCATGCCCCTAAGCAAGAACTACACCTGTGTGTAAGCACCTGCTTTCAATATACGTTGTAAGCATAAATTTACTTTCCATTATTTCTGGCAGTTACCTTTACACTGTAATTTTAAAAAATCAAATCAAATTTTATTTAGTCACATACACATGGTTAGCAGATGTTAATGCGAGTGTAGCGAAATGCTGATGGTCCCTAACTAGACCCATAGGGATATCCAAAGTGAACCCAATTTCACCACGGGCATTACGATCGGGTCGCATGCAGCTGCACTCCGAATTGATCATTACTGATGCTGTGGGCAGGGTTGAAATAAACCCAACTTTAAATTTACAAACCACAAACCTCACACACACACACACACACACACACACACACACACACAAAAAAAAAAGATGTTTTGGACGAGACCGACTTCATGACTAAAATGATCCCATATCCACTTTGTAGTCAATTTCGACAGTAGAATAAAGGTTTCGGACTCATATTGATGCCACATGGGGCCGTTTACTAAATTAAGTCAATTTTTAGGGGATCTTCGGTCTTTAAAAACGTCCATGTTATTCGTCTTATTCATTATGATCGAAACAGGATAAACTGATCCGATATCAAGCACTCTATGACTCTTTGTAAATAGGAGTCCTAGAATGGTGACCTCGTAGAATAACATATTAAAATGAATCACTAAAATGTAATTGAATAGGATCTGTGTGGGGTGGTGTTACCTGTAGTGGTGGTGCCTGGGCCAGTAGTGGTGGTGGTGGTTAGAATAGGTGCCCCCGTTGCTGCAGCAAGCGGAGTCCCGGAACAGAAGATGGATTTCTGGAATAGAAGGAAGTGTATTTTCTTCTATTTTTCCTGTCAAAGTGTCACCAGAAAAACCTGACTTGATGAGAACAACCATAGAACATCTTACACTCCCCTCCGTATGTATTTGGACAGCGAAGCTATACATTTTTTTATTGTACATTTGGCCATATACAGTACTCCACCATTTTGGATTTGAGATCAAATATTTCATATGAGGTACAGAATGTCACCTTTTATTTGAGGGTATTTTTTACCGTTTAGAAATGAAAACACAAAATCATATATAAAATACAAACACACACACAGTACCAGTCAAAAGTTTGGACACCTCTACTCATTTAAGGGTTTTTCTTTATTTAGACTATTTTCTACATTGTAGAATAATAGTGAAGGCATTAAAACTATGAAATAACAGCTATGGAATCATGTAAATAACATATCCATAATAACATAAATAAAAGTTTTATCAAAATAACAAAGGTGCATAAATAAATAAATAACATAATTAATAACATAAATAACATAGGCTGGTAACTAAATAACATAATAATAAACTATAATAACATCCTAATAACTAAATAACATAATAACAGCAGAGGGAATATAATAACTAATAACATAATAACATATAATCTATAATAACATATAATAACATAATAACATAATAACCATATAATAACATAATCCTCATGAAAGACAGTTTCATCATAGCGCTTGATGGTTTTTGCGACTGCACTTGAAGTAACTTTAAAAGTTCTTGACATTTTTCAGATTGACTGACAATCATGTATTAAAGTAATGATGGACTGTGGTTTCTCTTTGTTCATTTGAGCAGTTTTTGCCATAATATGGACTTGGTCTTTTACCAAATAGGGCTATCTTCTGTATACCACCCCTACCTTGTCACATCACAACTGATTGGCTCAAACACATTTTGAAGGAAAGAAATTCCACAAATTAACTTTTAACAAGCCACACCTGTTAATTGAAATGCATTCCAGGTGACTACTTTGTGAAGCTGGTTGAGAGAATGCCAAGAGTGTGCAACGCTGTAATCAAGGCAAAGGGTGGCTACTTTGAAGAATCTCAAATATAAAATATATTTTGATTTGTTAAACACTTTTTTGGTTACTACATGATTCCATATGTGTTGTTTCATAGTTTTGATGTCTTCACTATTATTCTACAATGTAGAAACTAGTAAAAAATAAAGAAAACCCCTGGAATGAGTAGGTGTGTTCAAACTTTTGACTGGTACTATATGTGAGAATGCTGCTCATTGACTACAGCTCAGCGTTCAACACAATAGTGCCCACAAAGCTCACGGGGGCCCCTCAGGGGTGTGTACTTAGTCCCCTCCTGTACTCCCTGTTCACCCACAATTGCGTGGCCAAACACGAGTCCAACACCATCATTAAGTTTGCTGATGACACAACGGTGGTGACAATGATTAGACAGCCTATAGGGAGCAAGACAAAAGAGCTGATGGCGGACTACAGGAAAAGGAGGGCCGAACACGCCCCCATTCTCATCTACGGGGCTGTAGTGGAGCAGGTTGAGAGTTAAGTTCCTTTGTGTCCACATCACCAACAAACTATCATGTCCCAAACACACCAAACCAGTCGTAATAAGGGCACAACAACACCCATTCCCCCTCAGGAGACGGAAAAGATTTGGCATGTGTCCCCAGATCCTCAAAAAGTTATACGTAAGGGACAATCAAGTCTGAAATTTCTAAGTGGAAATTACTAACCTCAAATACACTGTTAAACATTTCCTGCAAGTTAAAGATTTCCTGCAACAGGGATATCAAATTAAGAGCCCACATCGGTACGTCTTCAAATGGGGAACTAGATATACAAAGTGCTTTCATTTATAAACAGTAAAACAGAGATGTATATGAAAATACCCTCAAATAAAAAGGTGACATTCTATACTGTTGCCTGACACTAAACATTTGATCTCAAATCCAAAATGCTGGAGTATAGCGCCAAAGGTAAATATGTATCGTCAAAGGTTCTGACCTGTGTCATGGTGTGGGGGGCTGGGGTTTCTGCCCCCTATAGCAGGGTGGGAGGGCAGGGTGATGCGTGTGGCTGTGTCCCTGGCCCCCTGGGGACGTTGGATACTGATGGTGGCAGGAGGAGGGTGGATGGTCAGCCCTGGATGCCTGGAGGAGGTAACACAAGACATCATCAACCCAACAAACGTTTAAAGTGGCATCATCAACCCACCATCCCTTTTAATGTGACATCATCAACCCACCATCCCTTTTAATGTGACATCATCAACCCACCATCCCTTTTAATGTGACATCATCAACCCACCATCCCTTTAATGTGACATCATCAACCCACCAAGCCTTTTAATGTGACATCATCAACCCACCATCCCTTTTAATGTGACATCATCAACCCACCATCCCTTTTAATTACCTTTAATTACCTTACCTGTCGGCCCGTTGCCTAGTCAACGCCATTTTACCTGCTGTTTGTTGTGCTAGCGGATTAGCCTCGCCTACTGTTTTTAGCTAGCTTTCCAAATTCAACTCCTGTGATTACTGTATGCCTCACTGTATGTCTCTCTCAGATGTCAATATGCCTTGTATACTGTTGTTCAGGTTAGTTATAATTGTTTTAGTTCACAATGGAGCCCCTAGACCCACTCTGCATACCCCTGTTACCTCCTTTGTCCCACCTCCCACACATGCGGTGACCTCACCCATTACAACCAGCATGTCCAGAGATACAACCTGTCTCATCATCACCCAGTGCCTGGGCTTACCTCCGCTGTACCCGCACCCCACCATACCCCTGTCTGCGCATTATGCCCTGAATATATTCTACCATGCCCAGAAACCTGCTCCTCTTATCCTCTGCCCCCAACGCTCTAGGCGACCAGTTTTGATAGCCTTTAGCCGCACCCTCATTACTACTCCTTCTCTGTTCCGCGGGTGATGTGGAGGTAAACCCAGGCCCTGCATGTCCCCAGGTACCCTCATTTGTTAACTTCTGTGAGCGAAAAGCCTTGGTTTTATGCATGTCAACATCAGAAGCCTCCTCCCTAAGTTTGTTTTACTCACTGCTTTAGCACACTCTGCTAACCCTGATGTCCTTGCCGTGTCTGAATCCTGGCTCAGGAAGGCCACCAAAACTCAGAGATTTCCATACCCAACTATAACATCTTCCGTCAAGATAGAACTACCAAAGGGGCGGAGTTGCAGTCTACTGTAGAGATAGCCTGCAAAGTAATGTCATACTTTCCAGGTCCATACCCAAACAGTTCGAACTACTAATTTTGAAAATTACCCTCTCCAGAAATAAGTCTCTCACTGTTGCCGCCTGCTACCCTCAGCTCCCAGCTGTGCCCTGGACACCATTTGTGAATTGATCGCCCCCCATCTAGCTTCAGAGTTTGTTCTGTTAGGTGACCTAAACTGGGATATGCTTAACACCCCGGCAGTCCTACAATGTAAGCTAGATGCCCTCAATCTCACTCAAATCATCAAGGAACCCACCAGGTACAACCCTAACTCTGTAAACAAGGGCACCCTCATAGACGTCATCCTGACCAACTGGCCCTCCAAATACACCTCCGCTGTCTTCAACCAGGATCTCAGCGATCACTGCCTCATTGCCTGTATCCGCCACGGAGCCGCAGTCAAACGACCACCCTCATCACTGTCAAACGCTCCCTAAAACACTTCTGTGAGCAGGCCTTTCTAATCGACCTGGCCCGGGTATCCTGGAAGGACATTGACCTCATCCCGTCAGTTGAGGATGCCTGGTCATTCTTTAAAAGTAACTTCCTCACCATTTTAGATAAGCATGCTCCGTTCAAAAATGCAGAACCAAGAACAGATAGAGCCCTTGGTTCACTCCAGACCTGACTGCCCTCGACCAGCACAAAAACATCCTGTGGCGGACTGCAATAGCATCGAATAGCCCCCGTGATATGCAACTGTTCAGGGAAGTCAGGAACCAATACACACAGTCAGTCAGGAAAGCTAAGGCCAGCTTCTTCAGGCAGAAGTTTGCATCCTGTAGCTCCAACTCCAAAAGTTCTGGGACACTGTGAAGTCCATGGAGAACAAGAGCACCTCCTCCCAGCTGCCCACTGCACTGAGGCTAGGTAACACGGTCTCCACCGATAAATCCACGATTATTGAAAGCTTCAATAAGCACTTCTCAACGGCTGGCCATGCCTTCCGCCTGGCTACTCCAACCTCGGCCAACAGCTCCGCCCCCGCAGCTCTTCGCACTTCGCACTCTTCACCCTCGGGCCGACTCTTTTCTCTGTATATATCAATGATGTTGCTCTTGCTGCGGGCGATTCCCTGATCCACCTCTACGCAGACGACACCATTCTATATACTTTCGGCCCGTCATTGGACACTGTGCTATCTAACCTCCAAACGAGCTTCAATGCCATACAGCACTCCTTCCGTGGCCTCCAACTGCTCTTAAACGCGAGTAAAACCAAATGCATGCTTTTCAACCGATCGCTGCCTGCACCAGCATGCCCGACTAGCATCACCACCCTGGATGGTTCCGACCTTGAATATGTGGACATCTATAAGTACCTAGGTGTCTGGCTAGACTGCAAACTCTCCTTCCAGACTCACATCAAACATCTCCAATCGAAAATCAAATCAAGAGTCGGCTTTCTATTCCGCGACAAAGCCTCCTTCACTCACGCCGCCAAGCTTACCCTAGTAAAACTGACTATCCTACCGATCCTCGATTTCGGCGATGTCATCTACAAAATGGCTTCCAACACTCTACTCAGCAAACTGGATGCAGTCTATCATAGTGCCATCCGTTTTGTCACCAAAGCACCTTATACCACCCACCACTGCGACTTGTATGCTCTAGTCGGCTGGCCCTCGCTACATATTCGTCGCCAGACCCACTGGCTCCAGGTCATCTACAAGTCCATGCTAGGTAAAGCTCCGCCTTATCTCAGTTCACTGGTCACGATGGCAACACCCATCCGTAGCACACGCTCCAGCAGGTGTATCTCACTGATCATCCCTAAAGCCAACACCTCATTTGGCCGCCTTTCGTCCAGTACTCTGCTGCCTGTGACTGGAACGAACTGCAAAAATCGCTGAAGTTGGAGACTTTATCTCCCTCACCAACTTCAAACATCAGCTATCCGAGCAGCTAACCGATCGCTGCAGCTGTACATAGTCTATTGGTAAATAGCCCACCCATTTTCACCTACCTCATTCCCATACTGTTTTTATACTGTTTTTTTTTCAATTTTATTTATTTATTTACTTTTCTGCTCTTTTGCACACCAATATCTCTACCTGTACATGACCATCTGATCATTTATCACCCCAGTGTTAATCTGCAAAATTGTATTATTCGCCTACCTCCTCATGCCTTTTGCACACATTGTATATAGACTGCCCATTTTTTTCTACTGTGTTATTGACTTGTTAATTGTTTACTCCATGTGTAACTCTGTGTTATCTGTTCACACTGCTATGCTTTATCTTGGCCAGGTCGCAGTTGCAAATGAGAACTTGTTCTCAACTAGCCTACCTGGTTAAATAAAGGTGAAATAAAATAAAATAAAAAATAATGTGACATCATCAACCCACCAAGCCTTTTAATGTGACATCATCAACCCACCATCCCTTTTAATGTGACATCATCAACCCACCATCCCTTTTAATGTGACATCATCAACCCACCAAGCCTTTTAATGTGACATCATCAACCCAACATCCCTTTTAATGTGACATCATCAACCCACCAAGCCTTTTAATGTGACATCATCAACCCACCATCCCTTTTAATGTGACATCATCAACCCACCATCCCTTTTAATGTGACATCATCAACCCACCATCCCTTTTAATTTGACATCATCAACCCACCATCCCTTTTAATTTGACATCATCAACCCACCATCCCTTTTAATGTGACATCATCAACCCACCATCCCTTTTAATGTGACATCATCAACCCACCAAGCACAAACACAAATGTTGTCATTTACACAAGTGGTTAAAGGTAAGTCCTATGGTTTATTTTCTCATTTATACGGGGGGTTTTAATTTGGGAGCACTGTGCAAAAACTAAACCATATATTTGTTTTCTTTCTGTACCGTTGTTTCCCGAGCGCAGATTCGTTAGCGTCATGCTTGTACCATTACTACGGAGCAAACTGCTTGTTTTCCCGAACCCAAACAGTTCAAAAGATCTGACACATATTACCGACACAATCTTTTTCTCCTCCTGTCATAAACCATGTCGCGGGCCGTTCTAAAACTACTCGCTGGCTGCATTTGTTTTACACCGTGGTCCAGTCATGTTACCTCATTAGCTAGCTAGCTAACAACCTGGTAACTTTACCAGTACATCCAAACATCAGTCATGTTACCTCATTAGCTAGCTAGCTAACAACCTGGTAACTTTACCAGTACATCCAAACATCAGTCATGTTACCTCATTAGCTAGCTAGCTAAATTCTGATAACTTTACCAGTACATCCAAACATCAGTCATGTTACCTCATTAGCTAGCTAGCTAACAACCTGGTAACTTTACCAGTACATCCAAACATCAGTCATGTTACCTCATTAGCTAGCTAGCTAACAACCTGGTAACTTTACCAGTACATCCAAACATCAGTCATGTTACCTCATTAGCTAGCTAGCTAACAACCTGATAACTTTACCAGTACATCCAAACATAAGTCATGTTACCTCATTAGCTAGCTTGCTAGCTAACAACCTGGTAACTTTACCAGTACATCCAAACATAAGTCATGTTACCTCATTAGCTAGCTAGCTAGCTGACAACCTGATAACTTTACCAGTACATCCAAACATCAGTCATGTTACCTCATTAGCTAGCTTGCTAGCTAACAACCTGGTAACTTTACCAGTACATCCAAACATCAGTCATGTTACCTCATTAGCTAGCTTGCTAGCTGACAACCTGATAACTTTACCAGTACAGCCAAACATCTGGGGACACAGAAAGAAAGGGGATATCTTCTTCAGGAAGTCAATGATCACAGCAATGAATGAATGACAGATCTCTTGCATGTCGTCATCACAGTTTAGCTTTTTATAATAAACTAAATGTATTTACAGGGTTACATATTCGTTTCTAGAGCACAACATGTGCTTCAGAAGTAGCTGGGAATCGTTTAGGCTATATCGCAATCTTATTTTCTGGTACTCCAAACTTTTTAAAGTTGGGAGCGCATGTGCTACCAATGAACATTTTTAATTTAGAGCCCTCACAATGAGTTCATCTGACTCTGGATAAGTACATAAAGGGCCAAAATCTCACACTATCCCTTTAATGCTAGTCTAGCTACTGGGCCACCTACCCATGCAGCACCTCTGCAGACTGGGTGAACGTTGGGTTGATGACAGGGGACTGGTTCCGGGTGGCTGAGATGGGGACCACTGCTGTAGAGCTGGTGACAGGGGAACGAGACTGAGGACGAAGAGAGGGAGACAATCATACTATGTTTCCTTACAAGACTGACTGAACTGTCAACACAAACAATGATGAACGCAGGAGTTATCCTTTGTTACAATGAAGTAAGTCAACCCCCGAGGAGGGGGCAGTCATTTCCTGCACTACAAATGAGGAAAAACAATGGTGTGTTAGTCACCCCCAGGGGGAGCAAGTCATTTCCTGCACTACAAATGAGGAAAAACAATGGTGTGTTAGTCAACCCCGAGGGAGGGGGAGGGGGGGCAGTCATTTCCTGCACTACAAATGAGGAAAAACAATGGTGTGTTAGTCAACCCCGAGGGAGGGGGGGCAGTCATTTCCTGCACTACAAATGAGGAAAAACAATGGTGTGTTAGTCAACCCCGAGGGAGGGGGGCAGTCATTTCCTGCACTACAAATGAGGAAAAACAATGGTGTGTTAGTCAACCCCCAGGGGGAGGGGGGGGGCAGTCATTTCCTGCACTACAAATGAGGAAAAACAATGGTGTGTTAGTCAACCCCCAGGGGGAGGGGGCAGTCATTTCCTGCACTACAAATGAGGAAAAACAATGGTGTGTTAGTCAACATTTGATCTGTAAACCCTTCACAAGCCTCCCACCATAATAATGCAATTGAGCCGTAATAACACTGGGGTAAGCACCTGGTTAGACTGGTGTTTGACGTGATGTACCGTGTGCTGAACGGGCCTGCATTGGCCCCTGATGCTGGTCTGAGAACAGCAGGCCCTTTACAGCTGGACATCACTGCTGCAGCCACCGCCCCTGGAAGACAGACAGCACAATATAGACGAGGGAACATAATACAGAACGAAAGGCAGGAGGGTAAGAGCGCCCTCTAGAGGCCGAGCCAGAGAAGTGCGACACGCGAGAAAAATAGAAATAGAAATATAGTTTCCCCTCCGGCCAGTAATATCGGTTTAGGGTAAATGGGAAGTGAAACGGGTGGGTGTTAAGCCTCCAATCAAAACGCTGGGTTTGAGAGATGGATTAGGGAGATGTAGTACGTACCTCTTGGTAGGTGAGAGGTGAATGTGTGTTGAGGAACAGAAGGAGACCTAATTATCTGGATATTAGCTGGCACGAGGTGATGCCGATTACACGGAGTGGCCCTGAAATAAGAACAGGTCAAAAACATCAGTCCCTAATAAAAGGTTTTCCTGGACGCAGATTGTCTAATCCTGGATTAAAAACACATTTTCAACAGAGATAATCTACTGATGTAGTTTTGATCCCGGACTAGGGCTTAATCTGTGTCCAGGAAACTGCCCCCTTATTGGCTCATTCATTAAAGTTATTAAAAAGCAATGATCACAAACAAGAGCCAATAAGAATGTAATGATCACAAACAAGAGCCAATAAGAATGTAATGATCACAAACAAGAGCCAATAAGAATGTGATGATCACAAACAAGAGCCAATAAGAATGTGATGATCACAAACAAGAGCCAATAAGAATGTAATGATCACAAACAAGAGCCAATAAGAATGCGATGATCACAAACAAGAGCCAATAAGAATGCGATGATCACAAACAAGAGCCAATAAGAATGTAATGATCACAAACAAGAGCCAATAAGAATGTGATGATCACAAACAAGAGCCAATAAGAATGTGATGATCACAAACAAGAGCCAATAAGAATGTAATGATCACAAACAAGAGCCAATAAGAATGTAATGATCACAAACAAGAGCCAATAAGAATGTAACAGGCTATGTAGTCACCTGTTGTCCACTGATGGTTACCACAGGGATGGAGGAGGTGGGGGCGATGTGGCTCTCCAGGGTGACAGTGATGTGGCCAAGCAGGGCAGGCTGCACCTTGGGAGGCAGAGGGAGAGGGATGTGACCCCCCTGGCCCTGGCTGGAGGCTGGAGCTGGGGCGATGAGACGACTGGGTACCAGCGATTTCAGGGCAGCCTGAAGAAGGGAGAAAGAAAAAAAACACCACAGAAAATATAGATTTGTTTCTATGATATTTGCTGTCCTAACACACATATATTTCATTTAAGCTAGTGATAACATCTTTTTTTGGTTCTATATTTTAGGACACTTTTGGGGGTATCAACTTTTCCTCCTTGACTGAGTGAGTTCTCAATCAGATGATGGCAGGGGAAGAAGGGATGTGTTCATGCTGTCGTGTATAGTTGGCTATACACCACAAACAGATCTGGGATCAGGCTCGGGAAGAGAGGGGGAAATGGGGTGTTCTAATTACCACCCTAATACCTTTATAGATAAAACAGATCTGGGATCAGGCTAGGGAAGAGAGGGGGGAATGGGGTGTTCTAATTACCACCTTTATAGATAAAAACAGATCTGGGATCAGGCTAGGGAAGAGAGGGGGGAATGGGGTGTTCTAATTACCACCTTTATAGATAAAAACAGATCTGGGATCAGGCTAGGGAAGAGAGGGGGGAATGGGGTGTTCTAATTACCACCTTTATAGATAAAAACAGATCTGGGATCAGGCTAGGGAAGAGGGGGAATGGGGTGTTCTAATTACCACCTTTATAGATAAAAACAGATCTGGGATCAGGCTAGGGAAGAGAGGGGGGAATGGGGTGTTCTAATTACCACCTTTATAGATAAAAACAGATCTGGGATCAGGCTAGGGAAGAGAGGGGGGAATGGGGTGTTCTAATTACCACCCTAATACCTTTATAGATAAAACAGATCTGGGATCAGGCTAGGGAAGAGAGGGGGAAATGGGGTGTTCTAATTACCACCCTAATACCTTTATAGATAAAACAGATCTGGGATCAGGCTAGGGAAGAGAGGGGGAAATGGGGTGTTCTAATTACCACCCTAATACCTTCATAGATAAAACAGATCTGGGATCAGGCTAGGGAAGAAAGGGGGAAATGGGGTGTTCTAATTACCACCTTTATAGATAAAAACAGATCTGGGATCAGGCTAGGGAAGAGAGGGGGGAATGGGGTGTTCTAATTACCACCTTTATAGATAAAAACAGATCTGGGATCAGGCTAGGGAAGAGAGGGGGAAATGGGGTGTTCTAATTACCACCTTTATAGATAAAAACAGATCTGGGATCAGGCTAGGGAAGAGAGGGGGGAATGGGGTGTTCTAATTACCACCCTAATACCTTTATAGATAAAACAGATCTGGGATCAGGCTAGGGAAGAGAGGGGGAAATGGGGTGTTCTAATTACCACCCTAATACCTTTGCTTCTAGTTCCGACAATGCAGTAATAACCAACGAGTAATCTAACGTAACAATTCCACAACTACTACCTTATACACACAAGTGTAAAGGGATAAAGAATATATACATAACGATATATGAATGAGTGATGGTACAGAACGACATGGTATCTAGTACAGTATATACATATGAGATGAGTAATGTAGGGTATGTAAACAAAGTGGCATTGTTTAAAGTGGCTAGTGATACATGTATTACATAAAGATGGCAAGATGCAGTAGATGGTATAGAGTACAGTATATACATATACATATGAGATGAGTAAACAAAGTGTGCTTCTTTCAACTAGAGCCCTGGTCAAAAGTAGTGCACTAAATAGCAAAAAAAGTGCAATTGGGAGAAACAGCCATGGAGAGGTCTTACCTTCATCTGTCCGTCGACGAGGGCAGCAGGCTGGGCCTGCAGTAGTTGGACAGGAGGGTTGAAGACGGTGACAGGTTGACCAGGTGTACCTGCCTTGTTGGGCACCTGCTGGGACAGAGCTGGGACCGGGGACTGCAGGCTGTGGGTCTGAACCGGGACCTGAGGAGGGATGATGAGATAAGATTTTGACTTTGTAAGACATATCGGGGGTGGGTTCTTGGAACGGATTAAAGCCTAGTCTTGGACTAAAGAGTTTGATGGAGATTCAGGACATAGAGCATTAGCCAATAAAAAGCCTGCAATCAATGACAAAATAGAGAAAGTGCAGTTTATGATATCTGTACATTATAGGTTGCATCCCAAATGGAGCCATCAAATACATGTACACTATCAACTAGACCTGGGGTACTCAACTCTTACCCTACGAGGTCCGGAGCCATCCTATCCCCTACAGCAAGGGTACTCAACTCTTACCCTACGAGGTAAGGAGCCACCCTATCCCCTACAGCAAGGGTACTCAACTCTTACCCTACGAGGTAAGGAGCCATCCTATCCCCTACAGCAAGGGTACTCAACTCTTACCCTACGAGGTCCGGAGCCATCCTATCCCCTACAGCAAGGGTACTCAACTCTTACCCTACGAGGTAAGGAGCCATCCTATCCCCTACAGCAAGGGTACTCAACTCTTACCCTACGAGGTAAGGAGCCATCCTATCCCCTACATCAAGGGTACTCACCTCTTACCCTACGAGGTAAGGAGCTATCCTGTCCCCTACATCAAGGGTACTCACCTCTTACCCTATGAGGTCCGGAGCCATCCTATCCCCTACAGCAAGGGTACTCAACTCTTAACCTACGAGGTCCGGAGCCATCCTATCCCCTACAGCAAGGGTACTCAACTCTTACCCTACGAGGTCCGGAGCCATCCTATCCCCTACAGCAAGGGTACTCAACTCTTACCCTACGAGGTCCGGAGCCATCCTATCCCCTACAGCAAGGGTACTCAACTCTTACCCTACGAGGTAAGGAGCCATCCTGTCCCCTACAGCAAGGGTACTCAACTCTTACCCTACGAGGTAAGGAGCCATCCTATCCCCTACAGCAAGGGTACTCAACTCTTACCCTACGAGGTAAGGAGCCACCCTATCCCCTACAGCAAGGGTACTCAACTCTTACCCTACGAGGTAAGGAGCCATCCTATCCCCTACAGCAAGGGTACTCAACTCTTACCCTACGAGGTCCGGAGCCATCCTATCCCCTACAGCAAGGGTACTCAACTCTTACCCTACGAGGTAAGGAGCCATCCTATCCCCTACAGCAAGGGTACTCAACTCTTACCCTACGAGGTAAGGAGCCATCCTATCCCCTACATCAAGGGTACTCACCTCTTACCCTACGAGGTAAGGAGCTATCCTGTCCCCTACATCAAGGGTACTCACCTCTTACCCTATGAGGTCCGGAGCCATCCTATCCCCTACAGCAAGGGTACTCAACTCTTAACCTACGAGGTCCGGAGCCATCCTATCCCCTACAGCAAGGGTACTCAACTCTTACCCTACGAGGTCCGGAGCCATCCTATCCCCTACAGCAAGGGTACTCAACTCTTACCCTACGAGGTCCGGAGCCATCCTATCCCCTACAGCAAGGGTACTCAACTCTTACCCTACGAGGTAAGGAGCCATCCTGTCCCCTACAGCAAGGGTACTCAACTCTTACCCTACAAGGTCCGGAGCCATCCTATCCCCTACAGCAAGGGTACTCAACTCTTACCCTACGAGGTAAGGAGCCATCCTGTCCCCTACATCAAGGGTACTCAACTCTTACCCTACGAGGTCCCGAGCCATCCTATCCCCTACAGCAAGGGTACTCAACTCTTACCCTACGAGGTAAGGAGCCATCCTGTCCCCTACAGCAAGGGTACTCAACTCTTACCCTACGAGGTAAGGAGCCATCCTATCCCCTACAGCAAGGGGTACTCAACTCTTACCCTATGAGGTCCGGAGCCATCCTATCCCCTACAGCAAGGGTACTCAACTCTACCCTACGAGGTCCGGAGCCATCCTATCCCCTACAGCAAGGGTACTCAACTCTTACCCTACGAGGTAAGGAGCCACACTATCCCTACAGCAAGGGTACTCAACTCTTACCCTACGAGGTAAGGAGCCATCCTATCCCCTACAGCAAGGGTACTCAACTCTTACCCTACGAGGTCCGGAGCCATCCTATCCCCTACAGCAAGGGTACTCACCTCTTACCCTACGAGGTCCGGAGCCATCCTATCCCCTACAGCAAGGGTACTCAACTCTTACCCTACGAGGTCCGGAGCCATCCTATCCCCTACAGCAAGGGTACTCAACTCTTACCCTACGAGGTAAGGAGCCATCCTGTCCCCTACAGCAAGGGTACTCAACTCTACCCTACAAGGTCCGAGCCATCCTATCCCTACAGCAAGGGTACTCAACTCTTACCCTACGAGGTAAGGAGCCATCCTGTCCCCCTACATCAAGGGTACTCAACTCTTACCCTACGAGGTAAGGAGCCATCCTATCCCCTACAGCAAGGGTACTCAACTCTTACCCTACGAGGTAAGGAGCCATCCTGTCCCCTACAGCAAGGGTACTCAACTCTTACCCTACGAGGTAAGGAGCCATCCTATCCCCTACAGCAAGGGTACTCAACTCTTACCCTACGAGGTAAGGAGCCATCCTGTCCCCTACATCAAGGGTACTCAACTCTTACCCTACGAGGTAAGGAGCCATCCTATCCCCTACAGCAAGGGTACTCAACTCTTACCCTACGAGGTAAGGAGCCATCCTATCCCCTACAGCAAGGGTACTCAACTCTTACCCTACGAGGTAAGGAGCCACCCTATCCCCTACAGCAAGGGTACTCAACTCTTACCCTACGAGGTAAGGAGCCATCCTGTCCCCTACAGCAAGGGTACTCAACTCTTACCCTACAAGGTCCGGAGCCATCCTATCCCCTACAGCAAGGGTACTCAACTCTTACCCTACGAGGTAAGGAGCCATCCTGTCCCCTACATCAAGGGTACTCAACTCTTACCCTACGAGGTAAGGAGCCATCCTATCCCCTACAGCAAGGGTACTCAACTCTTACCCTACGAGGTAAGGAGCCATCCTGTCCCCTACAGCAAGGGTACTCAACTCTTACCCTACGAGGTAAGGAGCCATCCTATCCCCTACAGCAAGGGTACTCAACTCTTACCCTACGAGGTAAGGAGCCATCCTATCCCCTACAGCAAGGGTACTCAACTCTTACCCTACGAGGTAAGGAGCCACCCTATCCCCTACAGCAAGGGTACTCAACTCTTACCCTACGAGGTAAGGAGCCATCCTATCCCCTACAGCAAGGGTACTCAACTCTTACCCTACGAGGTAAGGAGCCACCCTATCCCCTACAGCAAGGGTACTCAACTCTTACCCTACGAGGTAAGGAGCCATCCTATCCCCTACAGCAAGGGTACTCAACTCTTACCCTACGAGGTCCGGAGCCATCCTATCCCCTACAGCAAGGGTACTCAACTCTTACCCTACGAGGTAAGGAGCCATCCTATCCCCTACAGCAAGGGTACTCAACTCTTACCCTACGAGGTAAGGAGCCATCCTATCCCCTACATCAAGGGTACTCACCTTACCCTACGAGGTAAGGAGCTATCCTGTCCCCTACATCAAGGGTACTCACCTCTTACCCTATGAGGTCCGGAGCCATCCTATCCCCTACAGCAAGGGTACTCAACTCTTAACCTACGAGGTCCGGAGCCATCCTATCCCCTACAGCAAGGGTACTCAACTCTTACCCTACGAGGTCCGGAGCCATCCTATCCCCTACAGCAAGGGTACTCAACTCTTACCCTACGAGGTCCGGAGCCATCCTATCCCCTACAGCAAGGGTACTCAACTCTTACCCTACGAGGTAAGGAGCCATCCTGTCCCCTACAGCAAGGGTACTCAACTCTTACCCTACAAGGTCCGGAGCCATCCTATCCCCTACAGCAAGGGTACTCAACTCTTACCCTACGAGGTAAGGAGCCATCCTGTCCCCTACATCAAGGGTACTCAACTCTTACCCTACGAGGTCCCGAGCCATCCTATCCCCTACAGCAAGGGTACTCAACTCTTACCCTACGAGGTAAGGAGCCATCCTGTCCCCTACAGCAAGGGTACTCAACTCTACCCTACGAGGTAAGGAGCCATCCTATCCCCTACAGCAAGGGTACTCAACTCTTACCCTATGAGGTCCGGAGCCATCCTATCCCCTACAGCAAGGGTACTCAACTCTTACCCTACGAGGTCCGGAACCATCCTATCCCCTACAGCAAGGGTACTCAACTCTTACCCTACGAGGTAAGGAGCCACCCTATCCCCTACAGCAAGGGTACTCAACTCTTACCCTACGAGGTAAGGAGCCATCCTATCCCCTACAGCAAGGGTACTCAACTCTTACCCTACGAGGTCCGGAGCCATCCTATCCCCTACAGCAAGGGTACTCACCTCTTACCCTACGAGGTCCGGAGCCATCCTATCCCCTACAGCAAGGGTACTCAACTCTTACCCTACGAGGTCCGGAGCCATCCTATCCCCTACAGCAAGGGTACTCAACTCTACCCTACGAGGTAAGGAGCCATCCTGTCCCCTACAGCAAGGGTACTCAACTCTTACCCTACAAGGTCCGGAGCCATCCTATCCCCTACAGCAAGGGTACTCAACTCTTACCCTACGGGTAAGGAGCCATCCTGTCCCCTACATCAAGGGTACTCAACTCTACCCTACGAGGTAAGGAGCCATCCTATCCCCTACAGCAAGGGTACTCAACTCTTACCCTACGAGGTAAGGAGCCATCCTGTCCCCTACAGCAAGGGTACTCAACTCTTACCCTACGAGGTAAGGAGCCATCCTATCCCCTACAGCAAGGGTACTCAACTCTTACCCTACGAGGTCCGGAGCCATCCTATCCCCTACAGCAAGTGTACTCAACTCTTACCCTACGAGGTCCGGAGCCATCCTATCCCCTACAGCAAGGGTACTCAACTCTTACCCTACGAGGTAAGGAGCCACCCTATCCCCTACAGCAAGGGTACTCAACTCTTACCCTACGAGGTCCGGAGCCATCCTATCCCCTACATCAAGGGTACTCACCTCTTACCCTACGAGGTAAGGAGCTATCCTGTCCCCTACATCAAGGGTACTCACCTCTTACCCTATGAGGTCCGGAGCCATCCTATCCCCTACAGCAAGGGTACTCAACTCTTACCCTACGAGGTCCGGAGCCATCCTATCCCCTACAGCAAGGGTACTCACCTCTTACCCTACGAGGTCCGGAGCCATCCTATCCCCTACAGCAAGGGTACTCAACTCTTACCCTACGAGGTCCGGAGCCATCCTATCCCCTACAGCAAGGGTACTCAACTCTTACCCTACGAGGTAAGGAGCCATCCTGTCCCCTACAGCAAGGGTACTCAACTCTTACCCTACAAGGTCCGGAGCCATCCTATCCCCTACAGCAAGGGTACTCAACTCTTACCCTACGAGGTAAGGAGCCATCCTGTCCCCTACAGCAAGGGTACTCAACTCTTACCCTACAAGGTCCGGAGCCATCCTATCCCCTACAGCAAGGGTACTCAACTCTTACCCTACGAGGTAAGGAGCCATCCTGTCCCCTACATCAAGGGTACTCAACTCTTACCCTACGAGGTCCCGAGCCATCCTATCCCCTACAGCAAGGGTACTCAACTCTTACCCTACGAGGTAAGGAGCCATCCTGTCCCCTACAGCAAGGGTACTCAACTCTTACCCTACGAGGTAAGGAGCCATCCTATCCCCTACAGCAAGGGTACTCAACTCTTACCCTATGAGGTCCGGAGCCATCCTATCCCCTACAGCAAGGGTACTCAACTCTTACCCTACGAGGTCCGGAGCCATCCTATCCCCTACAGCAAGGGTACTCAACTCTTACCCTACGAGGTAAGGAGCCACCCTATCCCCTACAGCAAGGGTACTCAACTCTTACCCTACGAGGTAAGGAGCCATCCTATCCCCTACAGCAAGGGTACTCAACTCTTACCCTACGAGGTCCGGAGCCATCCTATCCCCTACAGCAAGGGTACTCACCTCTTACCCTACGAGGTCCGGAGCCATCCTATCCCCTACAGCAAGGGTACTCAACTCTTACCCTACGAGGTCCGGAGCCATCCTATCCCCTACAGCAAGGGTACTCAACTCTTACCCTACGAGGTAAGGAGCCATCCTGTCCCCTACAGCAAGGGTACTCAACTCTTACCCTACAAGGTCCGGAGCCATCCTATCCCCTACAGCAAGGGTACTCAACTCTTACCCTACGAGGTAAGGAGCCATCCTGTCCCCTACAGCAAGGGTACTCAACTCTTACCCTACAAGGTCCGGAGCCATCCTATCCCCTACAGCAAGGGTACTCAACTCTTACCCTACGAGGTAAGGAGCCATCCTATCCCCTACAGCAAGGGTACTCAACTCTTACCCTACGAGGTAAGGAGCCACCCTATCCCTACAGCAAGGGTACTCAACTCTTACCCTACGAGGTAAGGAGCCATCCTATCCCCTACAGCAAGGGTACCTCAACTCTTACCCTACGAGGTCCGGAGCCATCCTATCCCTACAGCAAGGGTACTCACCTCTTACCCTACGAGGTCCGGAGCCATCCTATCCCCTACAGCAAGGGTACTCAACTCTTACCCTACGAGGTCCGGAGCCATCCTATCCCCTACAGCAAGGGTACTCAACTCTTACCCTACGAGGTAAGGAGCCATCCTGTCCCCTACAGCAAGGGTACTCAACTCTTACCCTACAAGGTCCGGAGCCATCCTATCCCTACAGCAAGGGTACTCAACTCTTACCCTCGAGGTAAGGAGCCATCCTGTCCCCTACAGCAAGGGTACTCAACTCTTACCCTACAAGGTCCGGAGCCATCCTATCCCCTACAGCAAGGGTACTCAACTCTTACCCTACGAGGTAAGGAGCCATCCTATCCCCTACAGCAAGGGTACTCAACTCTTACCCTACGAGGTAAGGAGCCATCCTGTCCCCTACAGCAAGGGTACTCAACTCTTACCCTACGAGGTAAGGAGCCATCCTATCCCCTACAGCAAGGGTACTCAACTCTTACCCTACGAGGTCCTGGAGCCATCCTATCCCCTACAGCAAGGGTATCAACTCTTACCCTACGAGGTCCGGAGCCATCCTATCCCCTACAGCAAGGGTACTCAACTCTTACCCTACGAGGTAAGGAGCCACCCTATCCCCTACAGCAAGGGTACTCAACTCTTACCCTACGAGGTCCGGAGCCATCCTATCCCCTACATCAAGGGTACTCACCTCTTACCCTACGAGGTAAGGAGCTATCCTGTCCCCTACATCAAGGGTACTCACCTCTTACCCTACGAGGTAAGGAGCCATCCTATCCCCTACAGCAAGGGTACTCAACTCTTACCCTACGAGGTAAGGAGCCATCCTATCCCCTACAGCAAGGGTACTCAACTCTTACCCTACGAGGTAAGGAGCCACCCTATCCCCTAGAGCAAGGGTACTCAACTCTTACCCTACGAGGTAAGGAGCCATCCTGTCCCCTACAGCAAGGGTACTCAACTCTTACCCTACAAGGTCCGGAGCCATCCTATCCCCTACAGCAAGGGTACTCAACTCTTACCCTACGAGGTAAGGAGCCATCCTGTCCCCTACATCAAGGGTACTCAACTCTTACCCTACGAGGTAAGGAGCCATCCTATCCCCTACAGCAAGGGTACTCAACTCTTACCCTACGAGGTAAGGAGCCATCCTGTCCCCTACAGCAAGGGTACTCAACTCTTACCCTACGAGGTAAGGAGCCATCCTATCCCCCTACATCAAGGGTAGCCATCCTATCCCCTACATCAAGGGTACTCAACTCTTGCCCTGCGAGGTCCGGAGCAATCCTATCCCCCTACAGCAAGGGCCACCATATCCCTACAGCAAGGGTTTGCAACTCTTGCCCTACGAGGTAAGGAGCCATCCTATCCCCTACAGCAAGGGTACTCAACTCTTACCCTACGAGGTAAGGAGCCATCCTATCCCCTACAGCAAGGGGTACTCAACTCTTACCCTACGGGTAAGGAGCCATCCTATCCCCTACAGCAAGGGTACTCAACTCTACCCTACGAGGTAAGGAGCCATCCTATCCCCTACAGCAAGGGTACTCACCTCTTACCCTACGAGGTCCGGAGCCATCCTATCCCCTACAGCAAGGGTACTCAACTCTTACCCTACGAGGCAAGGAGCCATCCTATCCCCTACAGCAAGGGTACTCAACTCTTACCCTACGAGGTCCGGAGCCATCCTATCCCCTACAGCAAGGGTACTCAACTCTTACCCTACGAGGTCCGGAGCCATCCTATCCCCTACAGCAAGGGTACTCAACTCTTACCCTACGAGGTAAGGAGCCATCCTATCCCCTACAGCAAGGGTACTCAACTCTTACCCTACGAGGTCCGGAGCCATCCTATCCCCTACAGCAAGGGTACTCAACTCTTACCCTACGAGGTAAGGAGCCATCCTGTCCCCTACAGCAAGGGTACTCACTCTTACCCTGAGGTCCCCATCCTATCCCCTACAGCAAGGGTACTCAGGGTAAGGAGCCATCCTGTCCCCTACAGCAAGGGTACTCAACTCTTACCCTACGAGGTCCGGAGCCATCCTATCCCCTACAGCAAGGGTACTCAACTCTTACCCTACGAGGTCCGGAGCCATCCTATCCCCTACAGCAAGGGTACTCAACTCTTACCCTACGAGGTAAGGAGCCATCCTATCCCCTACAGCAAGGGTACTCAACTCTTACCCTACGAGGTCCGGAGCCATCCTATCCCCTACAGCAAGGGTACTCAACTCTTACCCTACGAGGTAAGGAGCCATCCTGTCCCCTACATCAAGGGTACTCAACTCTTACCCTACGAGGTCCGAGCCATCCTATCCCCCTACAGCAAGGGTACTCAACTCTTACCCTACGAGGTCCGGAGCCATCCTGTCCCCTACAGCAAGGGTACTCAACTCTACCCTACGAGGTCCCGAGCCATCCTATCCCCTACAGCAAGGGTACTCAACTCTTACCCTACGAGGTAAGGAGCCATCCTGTCCCCTACAGCAAGGGTACTCAACTCTACCCTACGAGGTAAGGAGCCATCCTATCCCCTACAGCAAGGGTACTCAACTCTTACCCTACGAGGTCCGGAGCCATCCCTATCCCCTACAGCAAGGGTACTCAACTCTTACCCTACGAGGTCCGGAGCCATCCTGTCCCCCTACAGCAAGGGTACTAACTCTTACCCCTACAAGGTCCGGAGCCATCCTATCCCCTACAGCAAGGGTACTCAACTCTTACCCTACGAGGTAAGGAGCCATCCTGTCCCCTACAGCAAGGGTACTCAACTCTTACCCTACGAGGTCCGGAGCCATCCTATCCCCTACAGCAAGGGTACTCAACTCTCTACTCCCTACGAGGTAAGGAGCCATCCTATCCCCTACAGCAAGGGTACTCAACCCTACCCTACGAGGTAAGGAGCCATCCTATCCCCTACAGCAAGGGTACTCAACTCTTACCCTACGAGGTCCGGAGCTATCCTATCCCCTACAGCAAGGGTACTCACCTTACCCTACGAGGTCCGGAGCCATCCTATCCCCTACAGCAAGGGTACTCAACTCTTACCTCACGAGGTCCGGAGCCATCCTATCCCCCTACAGCAAGGGTACTCAACTCTTACCCTGACGAGGTCCGAGCCATCCTATCCCCCTACAGCAAGGGTACTCAACTCTTACCCTACAAGGTAAGGAGCCATCCTATCCCCCTACAGCAGGGTACTCAACTCTACCCTACGAGGTCCGGAGCCATCCTATCCCCAGCAAGGGTACTCAACTCTTACCCTACGAGGTCCCCTGAGCCATCCTATCCCCTACAGCAAGGGTACTCAACTCTTACCCTACGAGGTCCGGAGCCATCCTATCCCCTACAGCAAGGGTACTCAACTCTTACCCTACGAGGTAAGGAGCCATCCTATCCCCCTACAGCAAGGGTACTCAACTCTTACCCTACAAGGTCCGGAGCCATCCTATCCCCTACAGCAAGGGTACTCAACTCTACCCTACGAGGTCCGGAGCCATCCTATCCCCTACAGCAAGGGTACTCAACCTTACCCTACAAGGTCCGGAGCCATCCTATCCCCTACAGCAAGGGTACTCAACTCTACCTACGAGGTAAGGAGCCATCCTATCCCCTACAGCAAGGGTACTCAACTCTTACCCTACGAGGTCCGGAGCCATCCTGTCCCCTACAGCAAGGGTACTCAACCTACCTCGAGGTCCGAGCCATCCTGTCCCCTACATCAAGGGTACTCAACTCTACCCACGAGGTCCGGAGCCATCCTATCCCCTCACAGCAAGGGTACTCAACCTTTACCCTACGAGGTCCGGAGCCATCCTATCTCTACAGCAAGGGTACTCAACTCTTACCCTACGAGGTCCGGAGCCATCCTATCCCCTACAGCAAGGGTACTAACTTACCCTACGAGGTAAGGAGCCATCCTATCCCCTACAGCAAGGGTACTCAACTCTTACCCTACAGGTCCGGAGCCATCCTATCCCCTACAGCAAGGGTACTCAACTCTTACCCTACGAGGTAAGGAGCCATCCTGTCCCCTACATCAAGGGTACTCAACTCTTACCCTACGAGGTCCGGAGCCATCCTATCCCCTACAGCAAGGGTACTCAACTCTTACCCTACGAGGTAAGGAGCCATCCTGTCCCCTACATCAAGGGTACTCACTCTCTTACCCTACGAGGTCCGGAGCCATCCTATCCCCTACAGCAAGGGTACTCAACTCTTACTCCTACGAGGTCCGGAGCCATCCTGTCCCCTACAGCAAGGGTACTCAACTCTTACCCTACGAGGTAAGGAGCCATCCTGTCCCCTACAGCAAGGGTACTAACTCTTACTCCCAAGGTCCGGAGCCATCCTATCCCCTACAGCAAGGGTACTCAACTCTACCCACGAGGTCCGGAGCCATCCTGTCCCCTACATCAAGGGTACTCAACTCTCTACCCTACGAGGTCCGAGCCACCCTATCCCCTACAGCAAGGGTACTCAATCCTTAAGGAGCCATCCTATCCCTACGAAGGGTAAGGAGCCATCCTATCCCCTACAGCAAGGGCACTCACCTCTTACCCTACGAGGTCCTGAGCCATCCTGTCCCCTACAGCAAGGGTACTCAACTCTTACCCTACGAGGTCCGGAGCCATCCTATCCCCTACAGCAAGGGTACTCAACTCTTACCCTACGAGGTCCGGAGCCATCCTGTCCCCTACAGCAAGTGTGTATCAACTCTTACCCTACGAGGTCCGGAGCCATCCTATCCCCTACAGCAAGGGTACTCAACTCTTACCCTACGAGGTAAGGAGCCACCCTATCCCCTCAGCAAGGGTACTAACTCTTACCCTACGAGGTCCTGGGAGCCATCCTATCCCCTACAGCAAGGGTACTCAACTCTACCCTACGAGGTCCTGGAGCCATCCTATCCCCACAGCAAGGGTACCAACTCTTACTCCTACGAGGTAAGAGAGTCATCCTGTCCCTACAGCAAGGGGTACTCAACTCTGTCTTTACGAGGTAAGGGAGAGCCATCCTATCCCCTACAGCAAGGGTACTAACTCTAATTCTACGAGGTCCGATTTATCCTATCCCCTACAGCAAGTACCAACCTACCCTACGAGGTCCGGAGCCATCCTATCCTCACAGCAAGGGTACTCAACTCTACCCTACGAGCAAGGAGCCACCACTTCTACAGCAAGGGTACGGCAACTTACTCCTACGAGGTCCGGAGCTATCCATTCCCTACATCAAGGGCACTACCTCTACCACGAAAAGGTTATCCTGTCCCCAGCATCAGCGTACTCACCTCTTACCCTATGAGGTCCGAGCCATCCATTCCCTACAGCAAGGGTACTCAACTCTTACCCTACGAGGTAAGGAGCCATCCTATCCCCTACAGCAAGGGTACTCAACTCTTACCCTACGAGGTCCGGAGCCATCCTATCCCCTACAGCAAGGGTACTCAACTCTTACCCTACGAGGTCCGGAGCCATCCTATCCCCTACAGCAAGGGTACTCAACTCTTACCCTACGAGGTAAGGAGCCACCCTATCCCCTACAGCAAGGGTACTCAACTCTTACCCTACGAGGTCCGGAGCCATCCTATCCCCTACAGCAAGGGTACTCACCTCTTACCCTACGAGGTAAGGAGCCATCCTGTCCCCTACATCAAGGGTACTCACCTCTTACCCTACGAGGTCCGGAGCCATCCTATCCCCTACAGCAAGGGTACTCAACTCTTACCCTACGAGGTCCGGAGCCATCCTATCCCCTACAGCAAGGGTACTCAACTCTTACCCTACGAGGTCCGGAGCCATCCTATCCCCTACAGCAAGGGTACTCAACTC